>NW_026967537.1:600000-900000 GCF_028390025.1 Pseudophryne corroboree | reverse complement strand
ATGAAGCAAATGTATATCAGACTTCTGGGAGTGTCACAGTGACATAACATATCTATAATAATAATACAGGAAAATGACTGGGGAGGTGAGGGGATCTGGGAGCATCATAGTGACATCACTTATATCTATAGTAATAATACAGAGACATGACTGGGGAGGTGATAGGATCTGGGAGTATCACAGTGACGTCACTTATATCTATAGTAATAATACAGGGACATGAGTGGGGAGGTGAAGGGATCTGGGAGTATCACAGTGACGTCACTTATATCTATAGTAATAATACAGGGACATGACTGGGGAGGTGAGGGCATCTGGGAATATCACAGTAACATCACTTATGTCTATAATAATACAGGGACATGACTGGGGAGGTGAGGGAATCTGGGAGCATCATAGTGACATCACTTATCTCTATAGTAATAATACAGAGACATGACTGGGGAGGTGAGGGGATCTGGGAGCGTCACATTTACATTACTTATATCTGTAGTAATAATACAGGAATATGACTGGGGAGGTGATGGGATCTGGGACCATCACAGTGACATCACTTATATCTATAGTTATAGTACAGGTACATGACTGGGAGGTGAAGGGATCTAGGAGTATTTGCAGCGATATTGATGTCTCCCCCATTTCGCAGGGTTACACAGTAGTGAAGAAGATCTCTGGTGAGTGTGAGACACCCAGCAGCCATCCTCGTGTGTCAGGTGGACTAAGCAGGACCCACAGCCCCATCACAGTGCCTCCACCTCACTCACTGATACATGAGAGAGACAGTGACCAGAAGATCCTGGAACTCAACAACAAGATCATTCAGCTGCTGACAGGAGAGGTGACTGCTGGGAATGGGACATTATACAATAACACCAGGGGACATGTCTTGGTGATGACTGAAGAGGTGACTGCTGGGAATGGGACATTATACAGTAACACCAGGGGATGTGTCTCGGTGATGACTGGAGAGGTGACTGCCGGGACTGGGACATTATACAGTAATACCGGGGGACGTGTCTGGGTGATGACTGGAGAGGTGACTGCTGGGAATGGGGCATTATACAGTAACACCAGGGAATGTGTCTGGGTGATGACTGGAGAGGTGACTGCTGGGAATGGGGCATTATACAGTAACACCAGGGAATGTGTCTGGGTGATGACTGGAGAGGTGACTGCTGGGAATGGGGCATTATACAGTAACACCAGGGAATGTGTCTGGGTGATGACTGGAGAGGTGACTGCTGGAAATGGGACATTATACAGTAACACCGGGGATGTGTCTGGGTGATGACTGGAGAGGTGACTGCTGGGAATGGGACATTATACAGTAACACCTTCGGATGTGTCTGGGTGATGTCTGGAGAGGTGACTGCTGGGAATGGGGCATTATACAGTAACACCAGGGAATGTGTCTGGTTGATGACTGGAGAGGTGGCTACTGGAAATGGGACATTATACAGTAACACCAGGTGATGTGTCTGGGTGATGACTGGAGAGGTGACTGCTGGGAATGGGACATTATACAGTAACACCAGGGGACATGTCTGGGTGATGACTGGAGAGGTGACTGCCGGGAATGGGGCATTATACAGTAACACCAAGGAATGTGTCTGGGTGATGACTGCAGAGGTGCCTGCTGGGAATGGGGCATTATACAATAACACCAGGAGATGTGTCTGGGTGATGACTGGAGAGGTGACTGCTGGGAATGGGGTATTATACAGTAACACCGGGGGGATGTGTCTGGGTGATGACTAGAGAGGTGACTGCTGGGAATGGGACATTATACAGTAACACCAGGGAACGTGTCTGAGTGATGACTGGAGAGATGACTGCTGGGAATGGGACATTATACAGTAACACCAGGAGATGTGTCTGGATGATGACTGGAGAGATGACTGCTGGGAATGGGACATTATACAGTAACACCAGGGGATGTGTCTGGGTGATGACTGCTGGGAATGGGACATTATACAGTAACACCAGGAGATGTGTCTGGATGATGACTGGAGAGGTGACTGCTGGGAATGGGACATTATACAGTAACACCAGGGGATGTGTCTGGGTGATGACTGGAGAGGTGACTGCTGGGAATGGGACATTATACAGTAACACCAGGGGATGTGTCTGGGTGATGACTGCTGGGAATGGGACATTATACAGTAACACCAGGAGATGTGTCTGGATGATGACTGGAGAGGTGACTGCTGGGAATGGGACATTATACAGTAACACCAGGGAACGTGTCTGGGTGATGACTGGAGAGGTGACTGCTGGGAATGGGACATTATACAGTAACACCAGGGGATGTGTCTGGGTGATGACTGGAGAGGTGACTGCTGGGAATGGGACATTATACAGTAACACCAGGGGATGTGTCTGCGTGATGACTGGAGAGGTGACTGCCGGGAATGAGGCATTATACAGTAACACCAGGGGATGTGTCTGGGTGATGACTGGAGAGGTGACTGCCGGGAATGAGGCATTATACAGTAACACCAGGGGACGTGTCTGGGTGATGACTGGAGAGGTGATTGCTGGGAATGGGACATTATACAGTAACACCAGGGGATGTGTCTGGGTGATGACTGGAGAGGTGACTGCTGGGAATGGGACATTATACAGTAACACCAGGGGATGTGTCTGGGTGATGACTGGAGAGGTGACTGCTGGGAATGGGACATTATACAGTAACACCGGGGGATGTGTCTGGGTGATGAATGGAGAGGTGACTGCTGGGATTGGGACATTATACAGTAACACCAGGGGATGTGTCTGGGTGATGACTGGAGAGGTGGCTGCTGGGAATGGGGCATTATACAGTAACACCAGCGGATGTGTCTGGATGATGACTGGAAAGGTGACTGCTGGGAATGGGACGTTATACAGTAACACCAGGGGACGTGTCTGGGTGATGACTGGAGAGGTGATTGCTGGGAATGGGACATTATACAGTAACACCAGGGGATGTGTCTGGGTGATGACTGGAGAGGTGACTGCTGGGAATGGGACATTGGCCCTCATTCCGAGTTGTTCGCTCGGTATTTTTCATCGCATCGCAGTGAGAATTCTCTTAGTGCGCATGCGTAATGTTCGCACAGCGCATGCGCCAAGTAACTTTACTATGAAGAAAGTATTTTTACTCACGGCTTTTTCATCGCTCTGGCGATCGCATTGTGATTGACAGGAAATGGGTGTTACTGGGCGGAAACACGGCGTTTTAGGGGCGTGTGACTCAAAACGCTACCGTTTCCGGAAAAAACGCAGGCGTGTCTGGAGAAACGGTGGGAGTGCTTGGGCGAACGCTGGGTGTGTTTATGACGTCAGCCGGGACCGAAAAGCACTGAATTGATCGCACAGGCAGAGTAAGTCTGGAGTTACTCTAAAACTGCTAACTCGGTTTTGATCGCAATATTGCGCATACATCGGTCGCACATTTAAGAAGTTTAGATTCACTCCCAGTAGGCGGCGGCTTAGCGTGTGTAACTCTGCTGAAATCGCCTTGCGAGCGAACAACTCGGAATGAGGGCCATTATACAGTAACACCAGGGGATGTGTCTGGGTGATGACTGGAGAGGTGACTGCTGGGAATGGGACATTATACAGTAACACCGGGGGATGTGTCTGGGTGATGACTGGAGAGGTGACTGCTGGGAATGGGACATTATACAGTAACACTAGGGGATGTGTCTGGGTGATGACTGGAGAGGTGGCTGCTGGGAATGGGGCATTATACAGTAACACCAGCGGATGTGTCTGGATGATGACTGGAAAGGTGACTGCTGGGAATGGGACGTTATACAGTAACACCAGGGGATGTGTCTGGGTGATGACTGGAGAGGTGGCTGCTGGGAATGGGGCATTATACAGTAACAGCAGGGGATGTCTCTGGGTGATGACCGGAGAGGTGACTGCTGGGAATGGGTCATTATACAGTAACACCGGGGGACATGTCTGGGTGATGACTGGAGAGGTGACTGCTGGGAATGGTACATTATACAGTAACACTAGGGAACGTGTCTGAGTGATGACTGGAGAGGTGACTGCTTGGAATGGGGCATTATACAGTAACACCAGGGGATGTGTCTGGGTGATTACTGGAGAGGTGACTGCTGGGAATGGAGCATTATACAGTAACACCAGGGGACGTGTCTGGGTGATGACTGTATCACTGTGTGTGTCAGGTACCTATAAGGTGTCAGGATGTCACTGTCTATGTCTCCATGCAGGAGGGGGAGTATATAGAGGAACACAGGGGTCTGTACAAGGACGTGATGATGGAGAATCACCGGCCCCTCACATCACTGGGTAAGAGGAGACTGTCATGTATTGTACAGGGTAGAGCAGGTATGGGGGCCCCCTATATACACACATCATCTGATAATCACATATATACACTGTACTCAGTCACTGTGTGTCTCCTACAGATGGGCCCAGTAACAGAGATACCCCAGAGAGATGTCCCCGTCCTCTGTATTCCCAGGATTGTACAGAGGAGAATCACAGGATCCCACAGGAGGATCAGGTAGGTGGGATTTAGGGTCTCCCCAATATACCAAAGTGACTGTCACTATATGATCTGTAGAGGAGCTGTGTGTCTTATACACTGATATTATACTGTTTCACCTCCGTTTAATCACTACGCAAATGCCATTGTATTTTCTGCTGCGGGGTATACTGGGCTCCACAAGGATTAACATCGGGTGTAGAGTAGGATCTTGATCCGAGGCACCAACAGGCTCACAGCTTTTGACTGTTCCCAAGATGCTCAGTGCCGCCTCCTCTATAGCCCCGCCTCTATAGCCCCACCTCCTCTATAGCCCCACCTCCTCTATAGTCCCGCCTCCGTGCACAGCTCAGTCAGTAGGTTGGTGTCTTGCAGTAAGCAGGCATATAACAGGGGTGCTGCATTAGGCAGCCTATTGATGGGTTTATTGTAAAGGAAAAGACTGAAGATTCTTCTGACAGAGTAACAGGGCTGCAGCCGGCAACGTCTCACAGACGTCCCTGACTGCAGCTCCATCACTCCCAGCGGCTCTGTATACTCCCGCGCCCTGGTTGCCGGGTCACTGCAGCGGAGGCTCCGGTTCTTTCACAACATCAGTCACACACTCGCCGCCGTCCTCCCGGATCGTGGGGCCGCAGGTACGGGGGAGGTAAGGGGTCTCTTTGGCCGCACTTTACCGCTATCCAGCGATCTAGTAAAGGGTATTTCACTCGGCGTGCTATTCCTATATTGCTATACCTGAGTGACTAAGTGTATCAGATGTCTTTCTGTATAATATAGGATTGTATCACAAGATATACTTGCTGTGTATTTTTCCTTGTGATTTATAGTCACCATATTGATTTATATCTCTTGAACTCCCGGTTTGTGCTGTCATAGTCACATCACCGGGTGTTCTTGCTAGGTATAGTGCTGCTACACCTTGTACCAGGTTTCCCGATATTGTGCACGCTCTTATGTCTGCTACACGTGGCAATGACGCTGGGGCTTCTCCCACACTGCGTGGTAGTGAGGCCGCAGACGTAATGGAGGAAATGGTTGTTTCCTCTGCTCTACAAGTAACTACCGTCACCTCCCTGAAGGAACCGACGGATAGACGTGTGGAGGGCTGTTTAAAAGCGATTTATACCCTAACAGGGGCTGTGTATAGGCGAACCATTGGACTGCTGAAGCTGTTGAGGCGTGGGCTCAGGAGCTTAAGGCGGAACTGCCTTCCAATGCGTCTGAGCATGCTCCACAATGTCTCTCGTATTGTCACGATCCGGGTATCTGGACGCCATTACTTACCCTTCAGATGCCTCCTAAGGCGGGCTCAGCGTTCCAGGACCGGATCCCGCTGTTCCTGAGTTTCCACATGCAGAGTGTCAGAGTGGTGTTTTCATCAGCCGCGGCCTCTGCTGTGCCCGCGTGGTTAAATGTGCATCTATCAGCCTGGCGTCTCCTGTCTCCGGTGGCCGGCGCCGCCATTACTGTTTCCCAGACCACATGGATTACAAACCAAACTTCCCTCCAAGTGTCTGCATGGGCGCAGCCATCTTGGATTCTGTCATCTGATCATTTCCACCAATCTGCTGTCTGTATTGTTGATTTGCATAATTGCCTAGCCAACCCCTTCCTTGCTGCAGGTATAAGTAAGCTGTGCCTGAGCAAGGAAGACGTCAGTGCTTTGGTTGTCAAACCTAGTTCCTGTTTGTCTCTCTCCTGTGATTGTCTTCCAGGTTCCAGCTCCTGTCTCAAGACTTCCACCATAGAGACCCGCACCAGCATTCCACCTGCGGTGTAGCCTGACTCTCCAATCCATCGTGGATTCATCTGTTTCCAGCTACAACATTACCTGCTTCCAGCTCAGCTTCCAGCAGAGTACAGCTTCCCTTAAAGGGCCGGTGTCCTTTCTACACTTTACCACTCTCCACCGGTATTATTATTTCTCCGCTCTCAAGTTCTACATTTCAGTTCATATTTCATCGCTCCCAAGTTCATTTATTATTTAACTGGTTCCAGCCAGTATCCACTCCGTGCTAACAGCAGTCTGGTTCCAGCCAGTATCCACAGCAGCTGTTTTACCTTCAGCAACCCAGCTTTTCCTGGAACACCAGCTGGCACAATCCTGGGTTATCTCCATTGCTACAGTCGGGCCTGGTAAGGACTTTCCATCTAGAAGATCATAAGAACTATCTCACACTACCAGTGCCCTGTGGCTCCTGCCATCCTGTAGTACTCAGGAACTGTATTTATTCTTTGCTGACTTTTAAGTTTTCTTTTACTGCTGCCGTGTTGCGGAGTTGTCATAATAAACATCATTGACTTTTATCCAAGTTGTCGTGGTCACGCCTTCGGGCAGTTATTATTCATGTTACTTACATGTCCAGGGGTCTGATACAACCTCCCTGGTTCCGGTACATCTCAGCCCCTACAACTGAGGCTGCCTCCCGTCAGCTCAGGCCCTCAGTTGTGACACGTATATTACCACGGCTTCTCTATACCTTAAGTAGGCAGCCTCCGATGCCGGGGTGCTCGAGACCAAGGCTGCTACTACGTCTGACTTGACAAGACGTATCCTTTGGTTGAGATTCTGGTCGGTGGATGTGGATTCCAAGAAAACCCTGGAGGTGCTTCCTTTCAAGGGAGACATTCTCTTCGGAGAAGACCTCAATAAGATTGTGGCTGATCTGGCTACTGCTAAAACTGCTTGCCTACCTAGTACGGCTCCTTCCGCACAGAAGGCTAAAAGTACTCTCCCTCGGCCCTTTCGTCCTCCAGGAAAAGCAAAAGGTCAGGCATACCCAAAGCAAGCTCGTGCTTCCAGACCTGCCAAGCCCAGACCAAAGCGTGCCTGGGCCGCCCATCAGCCTGCTTCCAAAACTGACAAGCCTGCCACATGACGGGGCGGGCCTCCCACTGGGGGATCCCAAGGTGGGGGGCCGACTTCTAGGTTTTGCCCAGGAATGGTTGCAGAGCACTTCGGATAACTGGGTAAGGGAAGTCGTCACTCGAGGTTACGCCATACCCTTCAAGAATCGTCCCCCTCATCGATTTTGTTTGACAGATGTGCCTCTGTATCTGGCAAAAGCAAACACTTTGTATTCGGTGGTGCGCTCCCTCCTGTCCACCGGAGTGGTGATACAGGTGCCTCTAGCTCAAAGGGGGAACGGGTACTATTCAACGCTGTTCCTAGTCCCGAAACCGGATGGGTCCTCACGGCCCATTCTCAATCTGAAGTCCTTGAACAAGCATATGCGGGTCTCCTAGTTTCGTATGGAAACTCTGCACTCTATTGTTCTGGTCTTGGAGCCTGGGGACTTTATGGTCTCCCTGGACATACAGGATGCCTTCCTCCATATTCCTATTGCGGTATCTCATCTGAGGTACCTGAGGTTTGCGGTGGGCAACCTACATTACCAATTTCGGGCGTTACCCTTTGGTTTGACAATGGCTCCCCAAGTTTTCACCAAAGTTATGGCGGTCATGACAGCTTCACTCTGCCGTCAAGGGGTAAGGTTCCTGCTGTATTTGGAAAAATTGTTGATCCTGGCGAATTCCCCAGATCTTCTCCTGTGTGATCTCGATCTGACGGTCCAGTGCATGAAATCCCACGGGTGGCTGATCAACTGGAAGAAATCCTCCCTGGTTCCTGCTCGGAGCATGGTACACCTGGGAGCGTTATTGGACACTCACCACCAGCAGTTGTTCCTGTCTCAGGAGAAAGTCCTGAAACTTCAAGACACGATTCAATGCTTCCTATCTCGTCCGCAAGTGTTGATTCATTCGGCAATGCAAGTGCTAGGTCTCATGGTGTCGGCTTTTAACATGGTGGAGTATGCTCAATTCCATTCTCGCCCTCTGCAGAAGTTGATTCTGTCCAAGTGGGACGGCCTGCCTCACCGGATCAGGTTTCACATGATGTCCTTGTCTCCGGGGGTCTGCCTGTCACTGAGCTGGTGGCTCCAGGACCAACGGTTGTGCAGGGGCCATTCCTTCTGGATATCCAACTGGGTCCTGCTGACGACGGATGCCAGTCTTAGAGGTTGGGGAGCAGTGTTGGAACAGCACTCTCTTCAGGGTCGGTGGACCAAGGAGGAGTCTCTACTCCCGATAAATATTCTGGAACTGCGGGCAGTGTTCAATGCATTGACAATAGCCCAGCATCTCATACAGAACAGACCTGTTGAAGTACAATCGGACAACGCCACCACGGTGGCGTACAACAATCAGGGCGGCACTCGAAGCCGCATGCCATTGAGGGAAGTATCACAGATTCTTCAATGGGTGGAACTTCATCTGCCAGCCATATCGGCAGTGTTCATTCTGGGGGTCCTAAACTGGGAAGCGGACTTTCTCATTCATCAGGACATACATGTGAGAGAGTGGAGCCTCCATCCAGAAGTGTTTCAACTCTTATTGGACAAGTGGGGCCTTCCAGATGTGGACCTGATGGCATCTCAACACAAACGCAAGGTTCTGGTCTTCAGAGCAAGGACAAGGGATCCTCAAGCTGCGTTCGTGGACGTTCTGGCAATACCATGGAACTTTCAGCTACCGTATGTGTTCCCTCCGGTGTCACTCCTGCCCAGAGTAATACGGAAGTTCAAGTAAGAAGGCGGAAACCTGCTTCTGGTTGCTCTAGCGTGGCCCAGATGGCACTGGTTCTCCAATCTACTGGGTCTCTCGTGGGATGGTCCCCTTCTACTTCCACAACGACCGGACCTCCTCGTTCAGGGTCCTTGTGTTTACCAGGATTTGGCCCATCTGTCTTCGACGGCGTGGCTCTTGAAGCTTTCGTCCTGAGGCCCAAGTGTTTTTCTGAGGTGGTCGTTCAAACTGTGTTGAAGGCCTGTAAGCCGGCTTCTGCTCGGAACTACCATAGGGTCTGGAATGCTTACTTCACTTGGTGTGCATTTCATAATCATGACGTTTTCAAATTTAGTACGGCCAAACTATTGGCTTTTCTACAACAGGTCCTGGATTTAGGCCTGCGTCTAGCCTCCCTCAAGGTTCAAATATCTGCCATCCCTCAAGGTTCACATCTCTGCTTTGATGGTTTGGTTTCAGAGAAAGATAGCTACCCTACCTGATGTCCATACATTCACTCAGGGTGTGCTGCGGATTCAGCCTCCATATGTGCCACCTGTGGCCCCTTGGGACTTGTCGGTGGTTTTGGAGGCCTTGCAAGAGTCTCCGTTTGAGCCTCTTGCCTCTACTGACCTTAAGTGGCTTTCCTTTAAGGTCCTCTTCTTGCTGGCGATTGTTTCAGATAGAAGGGTATCAGACTTGGATACCTTATCCTGTAACTCTCCCTATTTCATTTTTCACCGTGACCGGGCGGTTCTTAGAACGCGGCCAGGTTATTTGCCTATGGTGGTGTCTTCCTTCCACCTTAACCAGGAGATATTGGTTCCGGCTTTTAATTCTCCTGAGTTGTCTTCCAAAGAGCGGTCTTTGGATGTGGTACGGGCTCTCCGTATCTATGTGAAGAGAACTGCCTCTTTTAGGAAATCTGATTCTCTTTTTGTGTTGTTTGGATTTCACAAACGTGGCTGGCCTGCTTCCATGCAGACTTTGGGCAGGTGGATTAGAATGGTGATTGCACATGCTTATGTACAGGCTGGTCGCCCGGTTCCTGCTACCATTAAAGCCCATTCTACTCGGTCGGTTGGACCTTCTTGGGCGGCCCACCGTGGTGCGACCCTTGAACAGTTGTGCAAGGGGGCAACATGGTCCTCTGGGAACACGTTTATAAGGTTCTATGCCTTCGATACCGCCACTTCCCAGGATGCTTCCTTTGGACACCGGGTTCTTGTGCCCACTACAGTGCTTCCCCTCACATAAGGAACTGCTTTAGGACATCCCCGATGTTAATCTTTGTGGAGCCCAGTGTACCCCGCAGCAGAAAACGAGATTTATGGTAAGAACTTACTGTTGTTAAATCTGTTTCTGCGAGGTACACTGGGCTCCACAAGGCGCCCACCCTGACACACTTAGCTTCTTTGGGTTGGTATTGGCATAGCCGCTGACACCCTTTCCTGTGGTGAGTGTGTGGTGTACTTGGCTACGAGCGATTGTCGTCACTGATACCTGCTACTGCATTGGGCTAATTAACGAAACTGAGCTCCTGTGCACATAGGCGGGGTTATAGAGGAGGCGGCGCAGTGCATCTTGGGAACAGTCAAAAGCTTTGAGCCTGTTGGTGCCCCGGATCAAGATCCTACTCTACACCCGATTTTATCCTTGTGGAGCCCAGTGTACCACACAGAAAGAGATTTAACAACGGTAAGTTCTTACCATAAATATCTTTATTTTTTGGTTATTTAGGTAGAACGTCTGTCTGATATTAAGGCAGAAGATATAGATGAAGAAGAGACGTATGTGACTGATATAAAGGCAGAAGATATAGAGGGAGAAGAAAAGACGTATGTGACTGATATAAAGGCAGAAGATATAGAGGGAGAAGAAGATACGTATGTGACTGATATAAAGGCAGAAGATATAGAGGGAAAAGAAGAGATGTATGTGACTGATATAAAGGCAGAAGATATAGAGGGAGAAGAAGAGATGTATGTGACTGATATAAAGGCAGAAGATATAGAGGGAGAAGAAGAGACGTATGTGACTGATATGAAGGCAGAAGATACAGAGGGAGAAGAGGAGACGTATGTGACTGATATAAAGGCAGAAGATATAGAGGGAGAAGAAGAGATGTATGTGACTGATATAAAGGCAGAAGATATAGCAGGAGAAGAAGAGACGTATGTGACTGATATAAAGGCAGAAGATATAGAGGGAGAAGAAGAGACATATATGACTGATATAAAGGCAGAAGATATAGCGGGAGAAGAAGAGACGTATGTGACTGATATAAAGGCAGAAGATATAGAGGGAGAAGAAGAGATGTATGTGACTGATATAAAGGCAGAAGATATAGAGGGAGAAGGAGAGACGTATGTGACTGATATGAAGGCAGAAGATATAGAGGGAGAAGAAGAGACATATATGACTGATATAAAGGCAGAAGATATAGCGGGAGAAGAAGAGACGTATGTGACTGATATGAAGGCAGAAGATATAGATGGAGAAGAAGAGACGTATGTGACTGATATAAAGGCAGAAGATATAGAGGGAGAAGAAGAGATGTATGTGACTGATATAAAGGCAGAAGATATAGAGGGAGAAGAAGAGACGTATGTGAGGGGTGATCAGCAGTGTAAGGAGGAGGAGATCCCTACAGATATCAGCACAGGTGAGTAATAAACACTTATTACAGAAGTCACATATTCTCCTTGCTCAGTCACTACAACAATCTCTTATCCTACACCCTCCTCCGCCATCAGCCCTGTTCTCAGTTGGGTGTTTCTAACACAAGGCTATCCATGACAAATATCACATGTAGAGAGTTATTACACACAACACTATAATGTTATTAAAAGTAACAAGCAGAAGTTTATTATTACTGATTATATATAAATGTGTATATATGTATGTATATAATATAATTAGTATTATTTTTTTGTGGAGTGCCTAATTTATATGCATTTTGTTAGATGATGCAGGTATGAAATATTTCCTGCTATACAGTAGACCTGAGCTCACGAAATACAATTCGTATAAGATTCAGAAATAAAATGACATTTGAATCTAGAACTTCAAGTAAAACAGAGTAAAAGCTTATCACAATTACATATCTGTATAATCAAAGGCAAGCATTTTGCACTTGTTGTCACCCTTGCATGGGCGGGCTTGTTCTTATCCACTCCAATTCACTCTAAATCCAAATTGCGTGTCACCCAATGCGTTTCATCAAAAGTGATTTATTCAGGGGTGTTTTCTGTTAAAGGCTTTATCCTTAAATATCAGTTGTGTAGACTTAAAAATAATTGTGTAACCTTCAGACAGTAATTGTGGACTTGTTCATGATGAACACATTCCTAATTACTTGTGAATAATAGTTCCTGCTCTGTGCAGTTCTGAGGTTATGACTTTAGGGAATGTAATGGTCAGATCCAATATTGCTCAATCTAAGGTCTCCCAGTAGCCTTACTACATACATTAATGTGTCTTGCATTACTATTTTCTCCGGCTGGGTCCACAGGTTATCCACAGGATAACAATGGGATATGATGGAGCGACTCCGGATTGGCACCAAATGATCACAAGCTTTCCGGCCTCCCAGGATGCAACCGGCTCGTCCATATATCCCCGCCCACCGACTCGGTCAAATCAGTTTTTTGTTTGGTGAGGAAGGAGTCCGGACCACGGTCACAGGGTGCTGTGTTTGGCAGCCCTAAGCTTTTTTATTTTATTTTTATAGTCTTACTACATAGTTTTTTGAGTGATCTTTCCTAACAGCGTCTTACACGCATATTGGAAAGAGTCGCTCCAACAACTATCTGACGGGAGACAACAACGCTTACCCACGGTACAAGTGCTGTCTCGACGGGCGTCTGTGTTGGATATACTAGCAGGTCCAGCAGACGTTACCAGGCTGTGGCCGGAGCACTGGGAGAAGGTAAGGCGTCTGTTCCGCTTAGAAGGGGAATACGGACACAGCCGCACTGTTTGGGGGGAGACTACCAAACAGTAGCTAGCACGCCGCCACCACGGGTGCTCCAGCGCTAGGCCTTAGAAATCATAAGGCACTAGGATTAGTTTGAAGTGGCGATCCCTAGGGTTGATGTCAGCGGTGGGGAGTCAGACTCTCTCCTGGTCGCCCCTCCCCCAGTTCTGGACCAGTTTCCTTGTGTCTCCCGCCATAAACTGATTGCCTCACTTCCGTCTGACGCTACCACGAGGGGACTCTGTCGCAAGCATAGGCCGCTGCGTCTGTATACACTAAGTTTTCCGCTAGGAGATCGGGTCGCAGACGGGTGCGTCTGCATGCACTAACGATTACTGAGCGTCTGTGTCCACTAAAAAGTTACCGGAGCGGTAGTGTACACTAGTAGCGTCTGGATCCACTCAGCGTTCGTGAACGTATTGATCGATCCTGGAAGTGGGGTGAGTCTTCCTGTATCCCACTGTATGGAGTAAGGGTTATACAGCACTAAATTTCTATCTACTTTTCTCTTACGTCCTAGAGGATGCTGGGGACTCCGTAAAGACCATGGGGATAGACAGGCTCCGCAGGAGACGTGCACTTTCAGAAAGACTTTAGATCTGGTGTGCACTGGCTCCTCCCTCTATGCCCCTCCTCCAGACCTCAGTTTGATACTGTGCCCAGAGGAGACTGGGCTTTTCAGGGAGCTCTCCTGAGCTTGCTGACAAAGTATATTAGTTAGGTTTTTTTATTTTCAGGGAGCTCTGCTGGCAACAGACTCCCTGCATCGTGTGACTGAGGGGAGAGAAGCAGCCCTACTTCTGTGAGTTTCAAGGCTCTGTTTCTTAGGCTAATGGACACCATTAGCTCCAGAGGGAGTCAGAACACAGGTCTCACCCTGGAGTTCGTTCCGGAGCCGCGCCGCCGTCCTCCTCCTCACAGAGCCGGAAGACAGAAGCAACGTGAGTATGAGAAGTAAAGAAGACTTCAGAGGCGGCAGAAGACTTCATGATCTTCACTGAGGTAACGCACAGCACTGCAGCTGTGCGCCATTGCTCCCACACACCTCACACACGGCAGTCACTGTAAGGGTGCAGGGCGCAGGTGGGGGCACCCTGGGCAGCAATATAAACCTCGTTTCTGGCAAAAGAGATATATATATATATAGAGCTAGGCACTGTATTTATAAAGAGCCCCCACCAGTTTTTATTATATTTAAGCGGGACAAAAGGCCGCCGCCGAGTGGGCGGGGCTTCTCCCTCAGCACTCACCAGCGCCATTTTCTCCACAGCACAGCTGAGAGGAAGCTCCCCGGACTCTCCTCTGCTTATCCACGGTGAAAGGGGGTTCCAGAGAGAGGGAAAGGGGGCACATAATTGGCAGCAAATAATAGTATTACAGCGCTACTGGGTAAACACATTGTGTGTTTTTACCTGGGTCATATAGCGCTGGGGTGTGGGCTGGCATACTCTCTCTCTGTCTCTCCAAAGGGCCTTGTGGGGGAACTGTCTTCAAAAAGGGCATTCCCTGAGTGTGTGGTGTGTTGGTACGTGTGTGTCGACATGTCTGAGGTAAAAGGCTCTCCTAAGGAGGATATGGAGCAAATGTGTGTGTGTGGTGTCTCCGTCGACAACGCCGACACCTGACTGGATATGTGGAATTAAGTGCTGAGGTAAATTTATTGCACAAAAGATTAGAGAACAGACAGGAAATCTACCCATGTCTGTCCCTATGTCGCAGGCACCTTCAGAGTCTCAAAACGCCCACTATCCAAAATAATAGACACTGATACCGACACGGAGTCTGACTCCAGTGTCAACTACGATAATGCAAAGTTACAGCCAAAACTGGCAGAAAAGTATTCAATATATGATTATTGTAATAAAAGATGATTTGTATATCACTGATGACTCATCTGTCCCTGACACAAGGGTACACATGTTTAAGGGGAAGAAAGCTGAGATAACATTTCCCCCCTCTCATGAACCAAATGAATTGTGTGAAAAAGAGCGGGAATCTCCAGACAAGAAACTGCAGTTTCCCAAAAGAATTCTCATGGCGTATCCTTTCCCTGCTAGGGCCAGTATACGATGGGAATCCTCCTCTACGGTGGACAAGGCGTTGACACGTTTACCAAAAAAGGTAGCACTGACTTAACAGCTATCCTCAGGGATCCTGCAGATAGCTTCCAGTAAAAGTACTTTGAAGTCCATTTACACACATTTTGGTACACTACTCAGACCGGCGATTGTGTCGGCATGGGTTTATAGCGCTGTAGCAGCGTGGACAGATACCTTATCAGCGGAGATTGAAACCCTAGATAAGGATACCTTGTTATTGACCCTAGGATACATAAAAGATACTGTCTTATATATAAGACAGGTCCAAAAAGACATTGGTCTACTGGGTTCTAGAGTCAACGCTATGTAGATTTCTACTAGACATGTCCTGTGGAACATGCAATGGACAGGTGATGCCGACTAAAAGAGGCATATGGAGGCTTTACCTTACAAGGGTGAGGAATTGTGTGGAGAAGGGCTCTCGGACCTGGTCTCCACAGCTATAGCTGGTAAATCTGATCTTTTGCCTTATATTCCCTCACAGACTAAGAAAGCACGACATTATCAAATGCAGTCCTTTCGGTCGCAGAATAACAAGAAAGTACGAGGAGCGTCCTTTCTTACCAGAGGTCAGGGCACAGCTAGTTCCCAGGAACAGAAGTCCTCCCCGGCCTCTACTAAATCTACCGCATGACGCTGGGGCTCCGCTAAGGGAGTCCGCCCCAGTGGGAGCGCGTCTTCGACTCTTCAGCCACATCTGAGTTCACTCACAGGTGGATCCCTTGGCATTAGAAATTGTTTCTCAGGGTTACAAGCTGGAATTCGAAGAGGTGCTTCCTCGCCGGTTTTCCTTATCGGCCCTACCGGCTTCTCCCCCAGAAAGGGAGATAATATTAAATACAATTCACACATTGTATCTCCAACAGGTGGTGCTCAAGGTTCCCCTCCTGCAACAAGGCAGGAGATATTACTCAACCTTGACTGTAGTCCCAAAACCAGACGGTTCGGTCAGACCTATTTTAAAATTAAAATCTGTGAACCTATACTTGAAAAGGTTCAAATTCAAGGTGAAATCGCTCAGATCGATCATCGTCAGCCTGGAGGGGGGGGATTTTATGGTGTATCTAGACATAAAGGCTGCATACCTTCATGTTCCCATTTATCCACCCCATCAGGCGTACCTGACAATTGCGGTACAGGATTGTCATTACCAATTTCAGGGTAATTGGCGGAAATGATGGTGCTCCTACGCAAGCAAGGAGTCACAATTATTCCATAATTATCGCCCTAATAAGGGCGAGATCAAAAGAGCAGTTGTTAAACAGCGTGTCACTTTCGCTGAAGGTGTTACAGCAACACTGCTGTATTCTCAATATCCCGAAGTCACAGTTGGTTCCTATGACTCGTCTGCCCTTCTTGGGTATGATTCTGGATACGGACCAGAAAGGGGTTTATCTTCCGATAGAGAAGGCCCAGGAACTAATGACTCTGGTAAAAAACCTATTAAAGCAAAAAACAGGTGTCAGTGCATCACTGCACTCGGGTCCTGGGAAAGATGGTGGCATCTTACGGGGCCATTCCCATCGGCAGGTTCCATACGAGGACCTTCCAATGGGATCTATGGGACAAGTTTTCCGGATCACATCTACAGATGCATTAGTTAGTCACCCTGTCCCCTAGGGCCAGGGTGTCTCTCCTATGGTGGCTGCAGTGTGCAGGGTCGCAGGTTCGCCATCCAGGACTGGGTTCTGGTAGCCACGGACGCGAGCCTCCAAGGTTGGGGAGCAGTCACACTGGGAAGAAACTTCCAAGGTCTTTGGGTCAAGTCAAAAAACTTGTATTCGGCAAGCGGAGACATTGCTTCGCAACCTACCGTTTCTGATCCAGTCAGACAACATCACCGCAGTGGCTCATGTAAACCACCAAGGCGGCACAAAGAGCAGAGTGGAAATGGCAGAAGCCACCAGGATTCTCCGCTGGGCGGAAAATCATGTAAGCGCATTTTCAGCAGTTCATTCCGGGAGTGGACAACTGAGAAGCAGACTTCCTTAGCAAACACGACCTGCATCCAAGAGGTGACTTCTTTAGGAAGCCTTCGCACAGATTGCAAGTCAGTGGGGACGGCCACAGATAAACATGATGGCTTCCCACCTCAACAAAAAGCTAAAGAGGTATTGCACCAGGTCAAGAGACCCTCAGGCAGTAGCTGTAGACGCCCTAGTGACACCGTGGGTGTTCCAGTCGGTCTATGTATTTCCTCCTCTTCCTCTCATACCCAAGGTGTTGAGAATAGTAAGAAAAAGAGGAGTGAGTACAATCCTCATTGTTCCAGATTGGCCATGAGGGACCTGGTATCCGGATCTGCAGGAAATGTTCACAGAAGATCTGTGGCCTCTTCCTCTAAGACAGGACCTGTCGCAACAGGGGCCCTGTCTATTCCAAGACTAACCGCGGCTGCGTTGGACGGCACGGCGGTTGAACTCCGGATCTTAGCGGATAATGGTATTCCGGATGAGGTCATTCCTACGCCTAATAAAGGCTAGGAAGGACGTTATCACCGTATATGGCGGAAATATGTTTCTTGGTGTGTGGCCAGGAATGTTCCTACGGAAGAATTCCATCTGGGCCGCTTCCTTCGCTTTCTGCAAACTTGAGTGAATTTGGGCCTAAAATTAAGATCTATTAAGGTCCAGATTTCGGCCTTATCCATTTTCTTTCAAAAGGGATTGGCCTCTCTTTCCCTGAAGTACAAACCTTTGTGAAGGGAGTACTGCATATTCAGCCTTCTTTTGTACCTCGGGTGGCGCCTTGGGACCTTAACGAGGTGTTAAGTTTCATTAAGTCACACTGGTTTGAACCACTTAAAATGGTGGAGTTGAAATATCTCACTTGGAAGGTGGTCATGTTTTTAGCCTTGGCTTCGGCTAGGCGAGTGTCGGAATTAGCGGCTTTATCACATAAAAGCCCCTATCTGGTTTTACATATGGATAGAGCGGAATTGCGGACCCGTCCTCAATTCCTGCCAAAAGTGTTTTCATCCTTTCATATTAACCAACCTATTGTGGTGCCTGTGGCTACGCGTGACTTGGAGGATCCCGAGTCCCTTGATGTGGTCAGGGCTTTGAAAATTTACGTGGCCAGAACGGCTACAGTCAGAAAAACAGAAGCACTGTTTGTCATGTATGCAACCAACAAAATTGGTGGCCCTGCTTCAAAGCAGACTATTGCTCGTTGGATCAGTAACACGATTCAGCAGGCGCATTCTACGGCGGGATTGCTGTTACCTAAATCAGTCAAGGCCCATTCCACTAGGAAAGTGGGCTCCTTTTGGGCGGCTGCCCGAGGGGGCTCGGCGCTACAGCTCTGCCGAGCTGCTACTTGGTCGGGTTCAAACGCCTTTGCAAGGTTCTCTAAGTTGGATACCCTGGCCGTGGAGGACCTCCTGTTTGCTCAATTGGTGCTGCAGAGTCATCCGCACTCTCCCGCCCGTTTGGGAGCTTTGGTATAATCCCCATGGTCCTTACGGAGTCCCCAGCATCCTCTAGGACTTAAGAGAAAATAAGATTTTAAACCTACCGGTAAATCTTTTTCTCGTAGTCCATAGAGGATGCTGGGCGCCCGTCCCAAGTGCGGACTACTTCTGCAAGACTTGTATATAGTTATTGCTTAAATAAGGGTTATGTTATAGTTTCATCGGTCCTGGACTGATGCTATGTCGTTTTTTCATACTGTTAACTGGTTAGTATATCACAAGTTATACGGCGTGGATGGAGTGGCTGGTATGAATCTTGCCCTTGGATTAACCAAAATCCTTTCCTCGTACTGTCCGTCTCCTCTGGGCACAGTTTCTCTAACTGAGGTCTGGAGGAGGGGCATAGAGGGAGGAGCCAGTGCACACCCATACCTAAAGTCTTTCTTAAAGTGCCCATGTCTCCTGCGGAGCCCGTCTATCCCCCATGGTCCTTAAGAAGTCCCCAGCATAATCTACGGACTAGGAGAAAAATATTTACCGGTAGGTTCAAAATCTTATTTTTACCTCAGGAAAAGATATCCAAGGTGCAGTTAATGACTCGGGAATTAATACACAGTCAAGACAATATCAATTCACGCAGCAGTCTGAGTGATGGATTTGATGGTGTCAACCTTCGACATGGTGGAATATGCACAATTCCACTCAAGACCTCTGCAGCAGCTGATTCACAAGGTAAGAAAGTCATTAGCCTGGTGGCTACAAACAACCCATCTAAACAAAGGGAAACCTTTTTGGATATCAGATTGGGAGATCCTGACAACGGATGCCAGTCTACAGGGCTGGGGAGCAGTGTCCGGAAAATTATGGTTCCAGGGACAATGGACCACAGAAGAAAGTCGCCTGCCAATAAACCTGTTGGACCTCCGGGCCATATACATGGCACTGATTCAGGCAAAGGACATTCTGCAAGGAAAACCAGTCCAGATCTGTTCAGACAATGCAACTGCAGTAGCGTACCTCAACCATCAGGGAGGAACTCGCAGCCAAAAAGCAATGAAGGAGGAGAGTCACATACTAAGGTGGGCAGAACTCCATCTTCCAGCATTGTCCGTAGTGTGCGTTCCAGGAGTCCTAAACTGGAAAGTGGACTTTCTCAGTCGACACACCATTCAAGCAATCGAATGAGCTCTACACCCGGAGGTCTTTCAGACTCTAGTAGGCAAGTGGGGGTTGCCAGAGATAGATCTCATGGCATCCCGCCTGAACAGCAAAGTACCAGCATACGGGTCAAGAACAAAGGATCACGGAGCGATCCTTGTGGACCCACTGTCAGTGAAATGGGACATTCATCTGGCATATCTGTTTCCTCCAATCTCCCTGCTACCCACGGTGGTGAGGAAAATAAAGCAAGCAAGGGGCGCCGTGATTCTGATGGCTTCCTGCTTGGCCCAGAAGGCATTGGTACATAGATCTGCAGAGGATGTCGTTGGATGTTCAAATTCTGCTCCCTCAACTTCCAGATCTACAGATGCAGGGTCCTTGTTATCACAGGCATCTGGATCGGCTGTCTTTGACGGCATTGCTGTTGAAACCTCTATCCTGAAGTAATTCAAACTATGCTCAGAGCAAGGAAACCCTCCTCTGCTCGCATTTATCACCGAATATGGCAAGCCTATATTCATTGGTGCAGTGAAATAAGTATGTATCCAAAATCTTTCAGAGTATCCAGAGTCTTAGATTTCCTTCAGGCAGGAATGGATAAGGGTTTGAAGGTGGCTTCCTTGAGAGTTCAAGTTTCAGCATTGACTGACTGGTTCCAAAAGAAAATTGCCACTTTGCAGGATGTGCGTACTTATTTCCCAGGGAATGTTGCGCATTCAACCACCTTTTTGTTTCTCCTGCAGTACCTTGGGATTAAAGTCTGGTCCTCAAAGCCCTTCAGGGTGCTCCGTTTGAACCACTTAATAAAGTGGATCTTAAATGGTTGACGGCTAAAGTACTCTTTCTACTGACTATGACATCACCTAGAAGAGTGTCAGATTTAGAAATGCTGTCATGTAAGTCTCCTTTTCTCTTACGTGCTAGAGGATGCTGGGGACTCCGTAAGGACCATGGGGTATAGACGGGCTCCGCAGGAGACATGGGCACACTAAAGACTTTAGAATGGATGTGTACTGGCTCCTCCCTCTATGCCCCTCCTCCAGACCTCAGTTAGATCCTGTGCCCAGAGGAGACTGGGTGCATTGCAGGGGAGCTCTCCTGAGTTTCTCTGAAAAAGACTTTTGTTAGGTTTTTTATTTTCAGGGAGCACTGCTGGCAACAGGCTCCCTGCTACGAGGGACTGAGGGGAGAGAAGCAGACCTACTTAAATGATAGGCTCTGTTTCTTAGGCTACTGGACACCATTAGCTCCAGAGGGTCGGAACGCAGGTCTCACCCTCGCCGTTCGTCCCGGAGCCGCACCGCCGTCCTCCTCACAGAGCCGGAAGATAGAAGCCGGGTGAGTACTAAGAAGAAAATAATACTTCAAAGGCGGCAGAAGACTTCATGATCTTCACTGAGGTAACGCGCAGTGCCATTGTCCCACACAAACACACACAGTGGGCACTGTAAGGGTGCAAGGCGCCCTGGGCAGCAATAAAAACCTCTGGGGACACTGGCATAAAGAATAGATACTGCGGAGGCAGAATATTAATAAACCCCCACCAGTATAAATAATTTGAGCAGGACCGAAGCCCGACGGTGAGGGGGCGGGGCTTGGTCCTCCAGCACTAACCAGCGCCATTTTCTCCACGGCACACTGCAGAGAAGATGGCTCCCCAGACTCTGCCCTACTGAACAAGGTTACAGAGGGCAAAAAAGAGGGGGGGGGCACATTTTATTCCAGTGTCCAGTGGCGCTGGGTGTGTGCTGGCATATTCTCTCTCGGTGTCCCCCAAGGTTCCTTATTGGGGGATCTGTCTCCATATAGATACATCCCTGAGTGTGTGGGGGTGTCGGTACGTGTATGTCGGCATGTCTGAAGCGGAAGGCTCATCTAAGGAGGAGGTGGAGCAGATGATTGTGGTTTCTCCGTCGGCAACGCCGACACCTGATTGGTTGGATGCGTGGAATGTTTTAAATGCAAATGTGTCTTTATTACATAAGAGATTGGACAAAGCAGAGTCCAGGGATAAAACAGGGAGTCAACCCATGGCTTTGACTGTGTCACAGGGCCCTTCAGGGTCTCAAAAACGTCCCCTATGCCAAATAGCAGACACTGATACCGTCACGGATTCTGACTCCAGTGTCGACTACGATGATGCAAGGTTACACCCAAGGGTGGCCAAAAGTATTCATTATATGATTATTGCAAATAAAGGATGTTTTACATATCACAGATGACCCTTCTGTCCCTGACACGAGGGTGCGCATGTATAAGGAAAAGAAACCTGAGGTAACCTTTCTCCCATCTCATGAGCTGAAAGTGTTATTTGAAAAAGCTTGGGAAACTCCAGACAAAAAGCTGCAGATTCCCAAGAGGATTTTTATGGCGTATCCTTTCCCTGCACAGGACAGGGTACGGTGGGAATCCTCGCCCAGGGTGGACAAGGCTTTAATGCGCTTGTCCAAGAAGGTGTCGCTACCGTCTCCTGACACGGCAGCCCTCAAGGATCCTGCTGATCGCAGACAGGAGACTACCTTAAAATCTATTTATACACATACGGGTGCTTTGCTCAGATCGGCAATAGCATCGGCTTGGGTTTGTAGCGCGGTAGCAGCTTGGACAGATACCTTGTCAGCTGATATTGATACCCTAGATAGGGATACCATTTTATTGACCTTGGGTCACATCAAAGACGCAGTCTTATATATGAGAGATGCTCCGAGAGACATTGGGCTGCTAGGTTCAAGGGCCAACGCCATGGCGATTTCTGCTAGGCGAGCACTGTGGACCCGCCAATGGACGGGTGATGCCGACTTAAAGAGGCATATGGAAGTTTTACCTTACAAGGGTGAGGTTTTATTTGGGGAAGGTCTCGCAGACCTGGTTTCCACAGCTACCGCGGGTAAATCTACTTTTTTGCCTTATGTTCTCCCACAGTAAAAGAAAACACCACAGTATCAGATGCAGTCCTTTCGGTCGCATAAGTCCAGAAGAGGTCGGGGCTCTTCCTTCCTCGCCAGAGGTAAAGGAAGAGGGAAAAGAATGCCTGCTACGGCTAGTTCCCAGGAGCAGAAGTCCTCCCTGGCTTCTACTAAATTCACTGCATGATGCTGGGGCTCCACTGAGGGAGTCCGCGCCGGTGGGGGCACGTCTTCGACTCTTCAGCCACATCTGGGTTCAGTCGGACGTGGATCCTTGGGCGATGGAAATTGTATCCCAAGGCTACAAGCTGGAATTCGAAGACGTGCCTCCTCGACGATTTTTCAAATCGGCTTTACCAGCTTCTCCCCCAGAGAGGGAGATAGTTTTAGCTGCAATTCAAAAGCTGTGTCAACAGCAAGTGATTACCCAGGTTCCCCAGTTGCAACAGGGAATGGGGTTCTATTCAACCCTCTTTGTGGTCCCGAAGCCGGACGGCTCGATCAGACCGATTCTGAACCTAAAATCCCTAAATCTATATTTGAAGAGATTCAAATTCAAAATGGAATCTCTCTGGGCAGTGATCTCCAGCCTAGAAGGGGGGGATTTTATGGTGTCACTAGACATAAAGGATGCATACCTTCATGTCCCCATATATCCTCATCAGGCGTTCCTGAGATTCGCTGTACAGGATTGTCATTACCAGTTTCAGACGTTGCCGTTTGGGCTTTCCACAGCCTCAAGGATTTTCACCAAGGTAATGGCAGAAATGATGGTGCTCCTGCGCAGGCAAGGTGTCAAAATTATCCCATACTTGGACGATCTCCTGATAAAAGCGAGATCAAGAGAACAATTACTGAAGAGCGTGACTCTCTCTCTGAGGGTGCTACAACAACACGGAACGGCAGAGGGTTTTTCTCACACTGGAAAAAGCTCTGGAAATCCAGAACATGGTCGGGGTTCTGCTGAAATCAAAAAGAGTGTCGATTCATCAATGCACTCGAGTGTTGGGGAAGATGGTGGCGGCCTACGAGGCGATTTCGTTTGGCAGTTTCCATGCAAGAACTTTTCAGTGGGACCTGCTGAGCAAGTGGTCAGGGTCCCATCTCCAAATGCATCAGATGATAAGCCTGTCCCCCAGCGCCAAGATATCTCTCCTGTGGTGGCTCCAGAGTGCTCACCTTCTAGAGGGTCGCAGGTTTGGAATTCAAGATTGGGTTCTCGTGACCACGGACGCGAGCCTCCGAGGTTGGGTAGCAGTCACACAGGGAAAAAACTTTCAGGGAATATGGTCAAGCCAGGAGGCTTGTCTGCACATAAACGTGCTGGAATTAAGGGCCATATACAACGGCCTGAGACAGGCGGAGCATCTCCTTCACAACCTACCCGTTCTGATCCAGTCAGACAATATCACAGCCGTGGCGCATGTAAACCGCCAGGGCGGAACAAGGAGCAGAGCAGCAATGGCGGAGGCCACCAGGATTCTTCGCTGGGCGCAAAATCATGTAAGCGCTCTGTCCGCGGTATTCATTCCGGTAGTGGACAACTGAGAAGCAGACTTTCTCAGCAGACACGATCTCCATCCAGGAGAGTGGGGACTCAAGTGGTCTTTGTAGAAGTGACAAGTTGCTGGGGACTCCCTCAAATAGACATGATGGCGTCACACCTCAACAAGAAGCTTCGGACATATTGTTCCGAGCCTCAGGCAATAGCAGTGGACGCGCAAGTAACACCGTGGGTGTATCAAGTGGTCTATGTGTTCCTTCCGCTTCCGCTCATCTCAAAAATATTGAAAATCATAAGAAGAACAAAAGTTCAGACGATACTCATTGTCCCAGATTGGCCTCGAAGGGCCTGGTATCCAGATCTTCAAGAAATGATCACATAAGATCCTTGGCTGCTTCCTCTCAGAGAGGACCTGTTACAACAGGGGCCGTGTGTGTTCCAAGACTTACCGCGGTTACGTTTGACGGCATGGCGGTTGAACACCAGATCCTAGCTAGGAAAGGTATTCCAGGGGAAGTCATCCCTACTCTACTTAAAGCTAGGAAGGAAGTAACGGCGAAACACTATCACCATATCTGGATGAAGTATGTGTCTTGGTGTGAATCCAAGAATGCTCCTAGGGAAGAATTCCAGCTGGGTCGTTTTCTCCATTTTCTACAGACAGGAGTGGATATGGGCCTAAAGTTAGGTTCCATTAAGGTGCAGATTTCGGACTTATCAATATTCTTTCAGAAGGAATTGGCCTCTCTTCCAGAAGTACAGACTTTTGTGAAAGGAGTACTGCACATCCAACCTCCTTTTGTGCCCCCTGTGGCACCGTGGGACCTCAACATGGTGTTGCAGTTCCTTAAATCACATTGGTTTGAACCACTTCAAACTGTTGAGTTAAAATTTCTCACGTGGAAAGTGGTCATGTTGTTGGCCTTGGCATCTGCAAGGCGGGTGTCAGAATTGGCGGCCTTGTCCCACAAGAGCCCCTATCTGATTTTCCATGTGGATAGGGCGGAATTGAGAACTCGTCCGCAATTTCTACCTAAGGTGGTTTCGTTGTTTCACATGAACCAACCTATTATAGTTCCGGTGGCTACGGATGTTTTGGAGGAGTCAAAGTCCCTTGATGTAGTCAGGGCTTTAAAAATCTATGTAGCCAGAATGGCTCATATTAGGAAAACAGAGGCTCTGTTTGTCCTGTATGCAGCCAACAAGGTTGGCGCTCCTGCTTCCAAGCAGACTATTTCACGCTGGATCTGTAACACGATTCAGCAGGCTCATTCTACAGCAGGATTGCCGTTACCAAAATCGGTGAAGGCCCCTGGGAAGGTGGGCTCTTCTGGGCGGCTGCCCGAGGTGTCTCGGCATTACAGCTTTGCCGAGCAGCTACTTGGTCGGGTTCAAACACTTTTGCTAAATTCTACAAGTTTGATACCCTGGCTGAGGAGGACCTCATGTTTGCTCAATCGGTGCTGCAGAGTCATCCGCACTCTCCCGCCAGGTCTGGAGCTTTGGTATAATTCCCATGGTCCTTACAGAGTCCCCAGCATCCTCTAGGACGTAAGAGAAAATAAGATTTTAAACCTACCGGTAAAACTTTTTCTCCTAGTCCATAGAGGATGCTGGTTGAGATCAGACTGTTGCTGATTTCTGTTGTTCATGCTGTTAACTGGTTTAGTTATATACCATGTTATACGGTGTGTTTGTGGTGTGAGCTGGTATGTATCTCGCCCTTAATTAACAAAATCCTTTTCCTCAAAATGTCCGTCTCCTCTGGAGGAGGAGGTCTGGAGGAGGGGCATAGAGGGAGGAGCCAGCTCACGCCCATTAAAATGTCTTAGAGTGCCCATGTCTCCTGCGGAGCCCGTCTATACCCCATGGTCCTTACGGAGTCCCCAGCAACCTCTACGGACTAGGAGAAAAAGATTTACCGTTAGGTTTAAAAAACGTATTGTTATCCTGTGGATATCCTGTAGACCCAGCCGGAGAAATATACGTTGTGGTAAGAACTTACCATTGATAACGCTATTTCTCCTACGTCCACAGGTTTCCACAGGGATCCCACCCTGACGCACTCGATTTGAGAAACTTTATACTGACTAACCTCTTCCCTCTTGCATGGAAGGGTGTGCATGTGTGTTCTTCTCGCCTAAATAGGTTTCTACATAAAGCTCCTGCCTAAATGCTTTGGAATACAACTGATTTGACTGAGCCAGTGGGCGGGGATATATGGACGAGCCTGTTTCATCCTGGGAGGCCTGAAAGCTTGTGATCATTTGGTGCCAATCCGCTGTCGCTCCATCATATCCCATTGTTATCCTGTGGAAACCTGTGGACATAGGAGAAATACCGTTATTAACGGTAAGTTCTTACCATAACGTTTATTTAACTAACAATAATAAACAGTGGAGTTTTAGTTCATGTATTGCTCAGTGCATTTAAGCCTGCAGCCCCCGACAAGGGACCCCACTATATTGCAGGTCCTACTCTATTGCTCAAAATAATTACCATAAAAACAGCTATCACATTAGTGTTAAATTTTAGGTATGCTCTCAGCGGTGGAACAGTGGCCGAAAGGCTTGGATTGGTTTTCAGAGCACCAGTCTGACGTGCCACCACATCTCACGTGGCCCTCCAATTCACCAGATCTGGGACTGTTTGGCTGGGTCCAGCATTGTACTGTTGGTGCAGTTCATGATGCGTTTGGAACGATTGGTGGTTGCTAGGTGCCCTAAATGCCTGTGGTCCCGATTTGTCATGATCTACTTTCGGCCACTGTTCTACCGCTGAGATTCTTGGTGTCCATGCTTCTTTCACTGTAGATGGATACTACTCACTGTCTACAAGGGATCACCAACAAACAAATGCCGGTCTCGGACAAAACCAGTGGCTCCCTTTTGCCAGTCGCATCACGTGCACGACCCATGGTTCCATCTGAAAAAGAAACAATATCTCAACAAATTTGCATCGTATCAATACCTCAGACATTCACAATGATCATCCAGTAGTTTAAGTGTCACCATCTACACACATGTGCACGTTCCATGTCGTTAATATACCCGGTGGAACCGTCCATGTCGCCATCCGTCGCTCACTCCAGCGCATCAAAGTGACGTCATCTGACACATGCTATGTCCGGGGATATGGAGAGAACCTCGTCCACGTGACCTATAGTAACCAATGAGGATGAAAGTATCAAGTAACCTGCCAAAAAAAAAAAAAAGGGAGGTGGCTCCCAAAGTAGATTCGCAGGTCTTAGATTGGTGCGAAAATCTACATTACTTTTGTTTTCAACATCAATAAATGATGTCACGGGGGGTGAGGCCTGACTGGAAAGGCAGCAGGAAGCAGGATAAAGGATCTTCTGCTTATATAGGTCCTTTCTGCCTTTTACAGCTGTCCTACGGGCTCTTTCAAGCCCTTTCTTGCCCCTCTGTGTGTTTTGAAACCCGGTGTGTAGGTTGCGGAGCCGGGGAGCCATTAATTTGGCTTTGGAGGTTGCGGCCTACACCCAGATCCGAAGCCGCGGACTGAAGTTGTGCAGTGATCCCACCGCGGACCGGACCTCAGCGAGGTAGCGCTGCTACTCACCGAGGGCTGTGTGCCCTGTCCACTCTTGTGCCTAACCATGCTGTTGGAGTCATGTGGAGAGGCTGACTGGAGATCAGCGGTGACCACTGCAGGAGACACTGAGCGGAGCTGCTCTCTTGGCATCTGATGCTGCGCATACTATGGGGATTGTTGGTCTCAGCAGGGAGGCGTCAGGTTAGTCAGCTCACCCGCCCGCAGCCTGCCTTCTCCTACTGTCCGGCCATTGAAGCCCTGAGTTGTGGCAGCGGGGAATACACAGAGCGCTTGCCTGTCATCACTCCAGCAGTGTCCCGGCATCTCCCCCTCTCCTCCTAACACATGGTGCTATGGGGGAATCTGGTGGAGCTGTGAATTATAGAGGACATACACATGGGGTTCCTGTGCAGCCAGATACATTACCCTGTGCCACTGCACCCAAGTACCCTCTCCTCTCCTGCCTTATTACTGACCTGGTTCACACGCCCATTTTTTTCTGATTTGGGCTTCCCTGCCAGAAGTGGTCATCTTGAAAACTGGCAATTTAGCCACATGAAACCAGCCGCTTCCCTGGGAGCTACAGACACTGCCAGCCCATGATCAGTGCCCTGAACTACAGCATCAGTGATTTCTGGCAGGGACTTCTGCCGCTGCGGCCCTACCTGGGCAGTAAGTGGTCGCCTGAACTGCTTTTATTATTATTATTATTGCCTGGCCTCCACTCCTGCTCTGTCGACTCCCTCTGGTGGCAGACTGTGCTGACTACATCCTCCATACTGTTTGACTGCTGCTGGGTTTTTTTTCCCTCCTGCTCCCCTCAATCCCCACAAGATCCAATTAGAGCTCTTGGGGCATCAGTATAGCTATGACGTAACAGTCCATGTGTCCAGGACAGTAGCAGGCCCCAGTTGCTGGCTCCTATAAATTACTTTACCGCTCAAGGATGGCATCTTCTTGCTATTACCCATAAACAACTGACCTCACGATGTTTCTGTAACCGATGGCCACTGGGGGTCTATGCTCACTGATGTCTCCCTATTTCCACACTTCAATACTTAGGCTATGTTGCTACTGGCCTCCTGAGCTTGGAGGACATTCAGAGTTGTTCGTTCGCAAGGCGATTTTAGCAGAGTTGCTCACGCTAAGCCACCGCCTACTGGGAGTGTATCTTAGCATCTTAAAATTGCGAACGATGTTTGATTGCGATTACACACCTCTTAGCAGTTTCCGAGTAGCTCCAGACTTACTCGGCATCTGCGATCAGTTCAGTGCTTGTCGTTCCTGGTTTGACGTCATAAACACACCCAGCGTTCGCCCAGACAGACACTCCCCCGTTTCTCCAGCCACTCCTGCGTTTTTTCTGGAAACGGTAGCGTTTTTTCCCACACGCCCATAAAACGGCCTGTTTCCCCCCAGAAACACCTACTTCCTGTCAATCACACTACGATCGCTGGAGTGATGAAAAAGCCGTGAGTAAAAATACTACCTTCATAGCAAATTTACTTGGCGCAGTCGCAGTGTGGACATTGCGCATGCGCACTAAGCGGAAAATCGCTGCGATGCGATGAAATTTACAGAGCGAACGACTCGGAATGAGGGCCCTTGTTCTCTAATCTCCGTAACTTTATGCTCAAGAATTGGCAGAACTGGAAAATAATCTTATAAGAAAGCTAAACCTCGTCCTCAAAGTTTTCATCCACGAGTTCCTTCCTTCTAATCTCTCCCACCTCTTGAGGTTCCTGCTGCTGAATCCGCTCTTCGTCAGTTCACTAAGATTTGGAGACAAATCCATAAGGTGCTACTTAAGACTTCCCAGAAATGAAAGACCTACGCTGATCGGAAAAATAGGGCCTTTTGTACTAAACATAGGGCCTCTTGTACTAAATCATTTTCGGGCAGCTTTCCCTTAACCTCCCAGGGTTAAAGCTGCTCAAAATGAGGAATTCGAGGTTCATAAGTTTCTTGACTTCCGCAAGAGGTATGGTCGTCTCCAGTATCTCATAGATTGGAGAGGATATGGTCCGGAGGAAATATCTTGGGTGGCTGCAGAGGATGTTCATGCTCCAAGACTGAGTTGTGCCTTTCATGCCAAGAATCCCACTAAGCAGCGTGGGTGTACGGAGACCACCCTAAAAAGGGGGGTACTGTCAGCATCCGGAGTCTTACCACCGGTTCTGGTCCCTGGGGCCTTCCTCTTAGCTGGCTGGTGTCGCTGCGATGGATAGGAGCTACAGCAGCAATATCTTCCGGTGCGGCTTCCGGGTGTCTGGAGGCCGGGGTCCAGGTCCTGGGGAGCGGAGCATGGCAGCCGGAGGTGTCTGTTTCCAAGTGTCCTGTTGCTGGAGTGCGGCGTCTGGGAGGCTGAGGCCAGAGGTAGTGGCTGTGTGCTGGTTCCACATGTGTCCTCTGTGCAGGGAGCCACCATGTTGGAGATCATTCCAAGACGATAGGTATCCCAGTTCGCGTCCAGCCAATCAGGTACAGGCTTCCCTTATAAAAAGGGGTTGATGCTTAGCTATGTTGCCAGTACTTCAAGTTACTTGCTGCTGTAAGGCGCCCTGCGCTCTGTACTCCCAGGTTAACCCCTGGTATCCTGGTTCTGTTGTGTCCGCCTGGTGGTCAGTTCTGTTATTGCAGTCCTTTGCTCCCAGTCCACCTGCTCTTATGGTTTAACCCCTGGTATCCTGCTATCTGGCAGAGGGTCTTTGTTTGCTGATGGTGCTCACAGCGATCCTCTCTTCAGCATCGTTTACAAATCACAAGTCATCTCTTCATTCAGTATTCTTCAGCATCGTTTACAAGTCATGAACCTTTCGTCTTTCAGAATTCACTCAGACTTCTCTCCTAGTCGTTGTGTATGATTGAGGTCTCATTAAAACTGAATTCCTCTTTCTTCAGTGTATCATTCTTGGTCATTGCCCTCATTGCCTACCACTCTACATCTTCGGGCCTAATTCTTCAATCCATGAGTAAGAACTACATTCAGCCACCTCATTTCCTTCCTTTGCTCCCTCAGTCAATTATCAGTCATCAGATCCCCAACTCAAGCCAAGCGTGACATGGAAGAAGGGGAATTCCTGGTTTCTCTGGCTATTAAGGATGCATATCTTCACATCCCAATATGCCCGCCTCTTCAGACTTACCTCAGGTTTGCACTGCAGGACAGTCACTACCAGGTCCAGGCCTTGCCTTTCGGTCTGTCAATGGCACTGAGGGTGTTATCAGGGGTGATGGCAGAGATGTTGCTACAACTCCGCAAGCAGGAAGTGAAAATCATTCCATACTTGGACGATCTCCTCATAATGGCTATATTCAGAGTACAGTTGATGGAAAAGATCAGCCTTCAAACACGACTACTCACGGATCATGGGTGGATTCTCAATCTGCAGAAATCCCACCTAGGACCTACGCAGAGGCTTCAGTTCCTGGTAATGATATTGGACACGGTGTCTCAGAAGGTGTTCCTTCCTATGGACGAAGCAAAGATAATTCAGACAATGGTATGTTCCGTTTTGAAGCTGAACAAAATCTCGGTATATCTTTGCACAAGCTTACTGGTAAAGATAATGCCCTCCTACAACGCATTTCGGTAAGGAAGATTAAATGCATGACCATTCCAGCTGGATCTGCTGGACAAATGGTCTGGGTCACATCTGCACATACGCCAGATGATATGCCTTTCACCAAACGCCAGGATTTCCCTCTTATGGTGGTTGCTGGTCTCCCTCCTGGAGGGTCGACACTTCAGAATTCAGGATTGGATTCTGTTGACAATAGATGCAAGCCTCCATGGTTGGGGTGCAGTGACCCTAGGGGCTCAGTTCCAATGAAGGTGGTCTGACCAAGAGGCTTCCCTTCCGATAAAAGTTTTGGAACTCAGGGCGATTTACAATGCCCTTCTGCTGACCTCTTTTATATCCTTCAGTATCAGGCCATACAGGTATGGTTGGAAAATGCACCAACTGTAGCATACATAAACCAACAAGGAGGTCCAAACAGCAGAACTGCAATGAGGGATGTGTCACAGATACTCCTCTGGGTGGAGCGGAATCCCAAGGCCATTTCCGCCATATTAATTCTGGGAGTAGACAATTGGGGAGCAGGCTTCCTCAGTAGACACGATCTGCACCTGGGGGAATGGGGCCTCTACCCGTAAGTGTTTCAGCAGATATTTCATCGGTGTGGCTACCCACAAATCAACTTGTTGGTTTCTCAGCTTGCCAAGAAGCTTCTGCGTTACTGTTCTGGGACGAGGGATCCACAGGCCGCAGCAGTGGACGCTCTGGCGACACTGTGGATTTACCGGTTGGTGTACTTGTTCCCTCCAGTTCCTAGAATTCCAAGAGTTCTCAAAGGACTTAAGGGTACAGGGTTCAAGCAATTCTGATTGCCCCAGACTGGCCCCGCAGGGCCTGGTATGTAGACATTCAATCCTTATTACTCATAGGCCCCTGGCCTCTGCCAATTCAGGATGATCGTCTTATACAAGGGCCGTTCATCTATCCAGACTTACCACGGTTACGTTTGATGCAATGGAAGTATATTGGGAGGATTTTTGCCAGGAAAGAGATTCCGGGCAAGGTTATCTCTACTATGCTCCAAGCCGGCCAGATGGTCCCATCGAAACATTACCATCGCATATGGAAGAAATGTGTCTCTTGGTGTGAGGGTCAACAGTATTCTGCTGTGGATTTTCATCTGGGACATTTCTTGCACTTCCTGCAGGCTGTTGTGGATGTGGGCCTACGTTTAGGCTCCATAAAAGTTCAAATCTCAGCCTCGTCTTTTTTTCTTCCAGGAATGTAGATTATAGTGGTACTATATAAATAGAAGGTAGTGTCACTTCCAGGCAAATGCTGCAATTTAGTGTAGGGGCCCCCGGTCCAGCTGTCAGGACACTTATTTATATTAAACCTTATTGAAGGCAGAAGGCAAAGCATGTGATGGCCACGCACCAGGATCCAAAATGGCAGCCGCCTCACTTCCCAATATCACCGCCGGGCTCCGGTGACTGTGGGCAGCCCATTCTGTCCCCAGCAGTAGCGGGAGCTATGCAACTGTGTTATCTGGAGAGCAAGTACTCCCGTCTGAGCCAAAACCGCCTTCAAGTCAGGTATCCGGAGCGTGCAGGAAAGACTGGGCGCACATAGCCCCATAATACAGCCCATGGCTTCATAGGCGTCACTAGGCTGCGGCAGTGAACGGTGCCCGGAGTGAGCGGAGCGAGCCGCTATAGGGCAGTAGGAGTGGGGGACTTAATAGATTGGGGAATAAGGAAAAAAATACCCAGGGGAATTCGGGCGCTATGAGGCGAGGTGCTTGGCTAAGCAGCAGCCAGTATTTAGGGGAGTCACTGCCTATATGGTAACAATAGAAAAGAAAAGGAGGCTGCGCTATGAGAGGAAAGAACAATACCATTCACTAAGTGTGTACATTGTAAAACAATTTATTAAAAAATAATAACTCTTTAAAAAGCAGTATTTTGTGCAAAATAAGCCAATTGTAAGCAAGGAATGATTTAGCCAATTATATAAGATGGATGAAGTTTACCCCAGGAGATGATTCAGGACTGATGTTTTGTATTCTCTAGGATCCGTTCCACATTTTGCCCATAGATGATATGTCCAGTTACAGAAGCGTCTACTATAGGTGGGTTTTCCCACTTCTTCCTATTCTCTTCAGGGAAAGGGAAAGCAATGAGAATTCTTTTAGGGATCTGGAATTTTTTCTCTAGGTTTTCCCAAGATTTTTCAAACAAGGAGTTTTAGCTCCTTAGAAGTAGGGAAGGTAAGCGAGGACTTCTTATTTACTGTAATATAAGATTCCTCTACTTGTTCTGGAACCTTCTCAGAAATATGCAAGACATCCCTAATAGCTTCAATCATTAGCTGCACCCCTTTAGCAAGGGATGCATCCCCCCTGCATATCCCCATCACCGTCCCCTGTATCAGAGTCGGTATCAGTGTCAGCTTTCATTATCTGGGCAAGTGTACGGTTTTTGGGGTATGTAGGTGGGGTTTTAGATGAAGTAGTGGGAGCTGAATACTTCAAACCCACTACAGATTGTCTCAAAACTGCGTCTCTTTCTCAGTATGTGACATCCTTGTTGAAATCTGGGATTTTATTCCCCTTAAAGAATCCACCCATGGGGGTTTGGATTCAGAAGGCTGAGACAGCACATTGCAGTCCTGAGTACATGGAATAGACTCCTCAGGAGAAGATACACATTCTGCAGCACAGGACACAGAGTCCTTAGACATGGTAATGTGGATATACACACACACACACACACACACACACACACACACACACACAGGAAAATGTCAGACACAGTTTCCCCCAGAGTACCTTCAGAGAGTCACAGAGTATAAGGAGCCAGCCACACAGCGCCCCTGTAGACAGTTATTATGATAAAAGCCCGGCGCTGACTGACCTAAATAGGGAGGGCAGCGCTCCCTGTCAGTGTCCTAGTTCCTATGATATGCAGGGAGAAAATGGCCCTGGTGAGTGCTGGATCCTCTCTGAGAGGAAGCCCCGCCCCTTATAATGGCGCCCGGCTTCCAGCACTAATTGTTTATACTGGCCTGAGGATTTTAGTGATAACAGGAGGATTAGCCCCTGTTAGTTGTGTGACCAGTGTAGGGTTTATCCGCGCTGGCTCAGGACGCCCCTCAAAGCGCCTACACTGTGTGTTGCTGAGCCTTCCTGGAGCGCAGCCTGTCAGAGCTGCGCTTCCACCCTTGCGCCGGCAACCTGCTAACCGGGATGCTGGCGCTGTACTCACCACTTTCTTCTGGCTTTGTTAGGGGTTGGCGGCCGTGCTGCGGGAGAGAGCAGTTGCCTCGTGGACTTGCGATCAGCAACCTCAGGAGCTCAGTGCCCTGTCAGCGGAGTAGAGAACCATTAACTCTTCAGTAGTGATGAGCGGGTTTGGTTTCTCGGAATCTGAACCCCCCCGAACTTCACCCATTTTACACAGTTCCGACGCAGACTCGGATCCTCCCTCCTTCCTCGGTTAACCCGAGCACGCCCGAACGCCATCATCCCACTGTCGGATTCTCGCGAGAATCATGTTCTATATAAGGAGCCACGCGTTGCCGCTATTTTCACTCGTGCATTGGAGATGATAGGGAGAGGACGTGCAGCATTCTCTCAGTTTATGTGTTCAGTGTGCTGCAAATGTCTTTGCTCAATATGCTGCAAATATCTGTGCTCAGTGTGCTGCAAATATCTACGTTCTCTGCATGAAAAACGCTCCATATCTGTGCTGCATTGTAGTATATGAGGACAGTGCAGAATTTTGCTGACCAGTGACCACCAGTATTATATAGCAGTACGGTACAGTAGGCCACTGCTCTACCTACCTGTGTGTCGTCACTGTATACTTTCCATCCATACCTGTGGTGCATTTTAGTTGTGCGCAGTATATATAGTAGGAGGACAGTGCAGGATTTTGCTGACCACCAGTATATAATATATAGCAGTACGGTACAGTAGTCCACTGCTCTACCTACCTCTGTGTCGTCAAGTATACTATCCATCCATACCTGTGGTGCATTTTAGTTGTGCGCAGTATATATAGTAGGAGGACAGTGCAAAATTTTGCTGACCACCAGTATATAATATATAGCAGTACGGTACAGTAGTCCATTGCTCTACCTCTGTGTTGTCAAGCATACTACAAAAGTTCAGTAAAATGACCCAAAAATCTAAATTAAAAGCATCTGATGAGAAGCGTAAACTTGCCAATATGCCATTTACGACACGGATTGGCAAGGAACAGCTGAGACCCTGGCCTATGTTCATGGCTAGTGGTTCAGATTCACATGAGGATGGAAGCACTCATCCTCTCGCTAGAAAACTGCAGTGCCACTCCTAGGTGGGCCACGTGTTTGTGTTGGCCACTTGGGTCGCTTAGCTTAGCCATCCAGCGACCTTGGTGCACCTCTTTTTTTTAATTTGCATCATGTGCTGTTTGGGGACTATTTTTTAAATCGGCCATCCTGTCTGACACTGCAGTGCCACTCCTAGATGGGCCAGGTGTTTATGTCGGCCACTTGGGTCACTTAGCTTGGTCATCCAGCAACCTTGGTGCAAATTTTAGGACTAAAAATAATAATATTGTGAGGTGTTTAGAATAGACTGGAAATGAGTGGAAATTATGGTTATTGAGGTTAATAATACTATGGGATCAAAATGACCCCCAAATTCTATGATTGAAGCTGTTTTTGAGGGTTTTTTGTAAAAAAAAACAAAAAACAATCCAAAACACACCCGAATCTGACAAAACATTTTCAGGGAGGTTTTGACAAAATGCGTCCGAATCCAAAACACGCCCGCGGAACCGAAACCAAGACACAAAACCCAAAAAAATTCCGGTACACATCACTACTCTTCAGGAAGTTGGTTTCTACCCCCCCCCCCCCTCCGCCTAAGTCCCACGAAGCAGGGAGGCTGTTGCCAGCAGCCTTCCTGTAACCTATCTCTAGAAAATAAAAAGCTAAGAAAACTCCTAGGAGCTCCCCTAGCTGTGACCGGCTCCTCCGGGCACATTTTCTAAACGGAGTCTGGTAGGAGGGGCATAGAGAGAGGAGCCAGCCCACACTATTAAACTTTTAAAGTGCCAGTGGCTCCCAAAGGACCCATCTATACCCCATGGTACTAAATGGACTCAAGTGTCCTCTAGTACATAAGAGAAAGTAGAGTATAACCTTGCAGATGATGATGATGATTACATGGTATTATATGGTATATTGCATGTAAAGTACCTTGTTCCACAAGCATTTACTCTGCTGTAGCAATATACCTTATATAAGGGTGAGTAACACATGTACAGGCTTACCAGGGTATGAGCACACACATAAAGGAATGCTACCTTACCAATGCTTCCAGGAGTAACGTTAGGAGACATTTCTCTGATCCATCAGCTCATATGACTGATGTTATTGTTCAGCTAGAATCTCCAATTCATACGATATGTTCCCCATTCATTGTTTTACATTGGTGCTGACATAGGACTTGGCGAGTGACTACATCTCCATTTATACTTCATGGTTAGTTACCAGTACAAGAGAGAGATATATCTAAGTCTTGTTATAATATTACATTTGTTATTGTGAGTGTTCTCAGGAGGGTGGACACAATGATAGTCTGAGACACAATATTATAAAGCCTTCATTAAAAGTTATGTTTTATTATACACACACATTTACAATTAAGTGTCCCAGAGAGTCGTCTTCTCCTATTGTTTACAAGATTAATATTGTTACAGAAAATGTCACATTTCCGTAATGTATTTTATTTCCAGCAGATGGACACACAAGCAGGAATATCTCAGAAGAACATCTAATGTTATCCCCGGATTGTGACATAAAAGATAATGACAGTAGACAGGATTCTCCAGGAGATAATCCCATTACCCCAATTATACATCCAGCTCTATCAGCTGGTCCCTCTGATCCTGGGAAATGTTCTCCTGATCACTCTGATATTGGTGCATCTGTTACAGCTCTGAGAGTAGATACAGTGTTTCCGTGTTCTATAGATGCCAAATGTTTTACAAAGAACACAAATCCTATTAACCCACACACAGGTAATACAGGTGAGAGGCCACTGATATGTTCAGAGTGTGGGAAATGTTTTACAAAGAAATCACAACTTGTTATACATCAGAGAAGTCACACAGGTGAGAAGCCATTTCCATGTTCTGAGTGTGCGAAATGTTTTACAAAGAAATCACATCTTGTTATACATCAGAGATGTCACACAGGTGAGAAGCCATTTCCATGTTCTGAGTGTGGGAAATGTTTTGCACTTAAATCATATCTTGTTAGACATCAGAGAAGACACACAGGTGAGAGGCCATTTTCTTGCTCTGAGTGCGGGAAAAGTTTTACCTGGAAATCCAATCTTGTTAGACATCAGAGAGAGCACACAGGTGAGAAGCCATTTCCATGTTCTGAGTGTGGGAAATGTTTTGCATGTAAATCAGATCTTGTTGTACATCACAGAAGTCACACAGGTGAAAAGCCATTTTCTTGCTCTGAGTGTGGGATATGTTTTGCATGTAAATCAGATCTTGTTGTACATCACAGAAGTCACACAGGTGAGAAGCCATTTTCTTGCTCTGAGTGCGGGAAATGTTTTACACACAAATCACGACTTGTTACCCATCAGCAAAGTCACACAGGTGAGAGGCATTTCCATGTTCTGAGTGTGGGAAAAGTTTTGCACACAAATCACATCTTGTTAGACATCAGAGAACTCACACAGGTGAGAAGCCATTTTCTTGCTCTGAGTGCGGGAAATGTTTTACACAGAAATCAGTTCTTGTTATACATCACAGAAGTCACACAGGTGAGAAGCCATTTCTATACTCCGAGAAATAAATCATCTCTTGTTACACACAATAGACATCACTCAGGTGAGGAACCATTTTAATCCTCTGGAGTATACTTATCATTGCCATGCGTTGTTCTTCAAGGTTCTTATCCTATCTCCTATGCTTTTTGCAATATACATGTTACCACTGGGTGAAATAATCAGATGTCATGCCCTCATCTACCACTGCTATACAGATGACCTGTCTTTGCTCTAGGTACTGAGAACCCAGTACCAATCCTAAATGGTTGTCTAGCTGAGCTCCAGGTGTGGGTGATGTCAGTTGGCTGTGACTCAGTCCTGGTGAAACAGGTCCTTATGATAGAAGCTCACCAACAAAGGGCAGGGCTACAGTTCAGATTTGCAAACCAACCAGACTTACGCTTGGGGGTTCAGAGTTACAAAATGCTGATTATGTGCGGAATCTTGGTGTCCTGGATAGTAGAGTGACACTTAGACATCAGTATCTGCCACAATCAGATCCTCATCTGAGGAACATAGCCACAACACTTTATTCCCTCAGAAGATCTACCTACAGTCATACATGTACTTGTATCATCACACATAGACTACTGCAATTTACTCTACCTGGGTCTCCCAGCAAAAGAATTGCACCGCTTGTAGCTTGTACAGAATGCAGCAGCCAGGGTTTTACCTAACCAGCCCGTTCCTGCCACATAACACCCATTCTCTGCTCCCTTCACCGGCTGCCTGTAAGATGGTGACTCTATTACATAATGGTCTATCCCAACCCTACATGACCAGGGTCCAAGGTACCAGAAGCATCTTCTGCCTCGTTACTGCCCTGCTTGCTGCCGTCTGCAGATGAAGAACTGTTACCAGCAGTACCAAGCAGCCCCAAGAAGTTATTAGATGTCAGAGGTGGAGACAGGTTGGTGGCACTAGTGCTGTAGCGGGGGCTGCCGGAAAGGCACTGTCTGTGGGTAATATTGTCCCCAAGCAGCACTAAGGTGTCAGAGGGGAGACAGGGCAGTGGCAGTAGTGGGGGGATATGGGGCGGTGACAGTAGTGGGGGGATACAGGGTGGGTGGCGGTAGTTGGGGGGAGGTGGGGCAGGTGGCAGTAGTGGGGGGAGATGGGGTGGTGGCAGTAGTGGGGGGAGACGGGGTGGGTGGCAGTTGGGGGAGATGGGGCGGTGACAGTAGTGGGGTGGGTGACAGTAGTGGGGGAGACAGGGTGGTGGCAGTAGTGGGGGAGACAGGGCGGATGGCCACAGTGCAGTACCTGGGGCTGCTGGTGGCAGTAAAAAGGTGTATGGGTCCCGCACAGAACCAGTTGATAATTAGACTTAATAAATATTCTTCCTTATTTCTAATTAATCCCTTGTATGTGTTACGGTTATTTGCTGTGTCAGCCTTTATGTGTGTTCTGTGTAATAATCCTGAAAGTAGTGCTGCTACCTATCTCATATCATTTGTAGTAACTTGGAAAAGATGAGATATGAGATGCACTCTGGAAGCTTATAGGGGGTTAATCAGAGATGAACGCAGATGTGACATCACGCAGCCCCCCAGAAAATGGTCCCGGCCCGCCTGCGTTCACACCTCAGGGATGCGGCCACAATGTGTGTGTCTGCGTGGCCGCTGCGCATGTGCATTTTGCCACCACCAGCAAACTGTGCTGCGGGCCACTATTGCGGCTTGGTCTGAATGACCCCCATAGACCTTTGGCTCTCCTGATATGTATCTGTTTTACTTACCTGCAATGCTATAATGTGACTTAAAGGATATTTTATCCATGTTGTGCAGAGTAAAGTATTTTTTAAGTTTAAAATATAGAGAAAAATCTGTGTATTACAGATATGAAATAAAGTTGTTTAAAAACAAAATATTTCGGTTGAGTCTTTTTATGTGTCTGTGTATTATCTTATTGCCAGATAATTGTCGCTATGGTGACAGAAACAATTTTATGTTAATGTGTCACTTGTATTGTTACTTTTGTGTCCAGCGAGTTGGCTCAGAAATGTTATCCTTTTCCTCGCAGCCCCAGTTGCTGGAGAAAATGAAGGAGGTGCTGTTGACGGGTCACGTTCCGCTTGAGTTGACAGTTTTCTCACCAGCAGGTCTTTCCACCTCTGCAGACTTGTGTCTGGAAAGAGAGATGCAACGTAGGCTTTAAGCCTAGGATTGAGCATGTTGGCCAAAATGTAGTGCTCTGATTTCAATAGATTGACCACTCTTGAATCCTGGCAAAGCGAATGAAGGGCTCCATCCACAAGTATTTCCAGGAAGACGCTAAGTCTGAGGGACTATGCACAGGCCCAAATGATAATTGTTTTATGATCCTTCTATGAATGAACCAACCGATAGAGGGAATAATCCGAAAGTGTTAATACCAAAGATTAGCTAATCTGGTTGGAGGTGCGCCATTAAGCAAATTGCAATGACTGGTTAGGGGGTTTAGAAAAAACCGCTAGTGGGCTTATATCTAAATAAGCCTTAATGTGTGTTTTTCTTTGTTTCATGAATAAATGAAAACATAACTTTTATTTTTATTTAAGATAGATTTTTCAATAGGCATGAAATAAGTACCAACCAAGTATATCATTGTAAAACCCTGTACCAGAGCAGAATCCCCAATCATGTGTGTTACCCATTCAGTACATATATAAATTGATAATTGACCACATCACAAAGATATACACATGGAATAAAACAATATTGTTGGTAATAAAAGGTGTTCTCCTGTGACTGAGCATATCATGTGTAACCCTGTAACAGAGCACAGTTCTCTAAGGCATGCATATCCAATTCTACACATTTGTATCACTTCTGTGACAATATTGTTATTGAGAAGGGATATTCCCTGTAACAAGGTATACACTATGAAACCCTGTCACAGAGCGAGGTATACATTATATTATCCCAAGGTTAGTGCATAGATAATATCCAGCTTTCTGCCTGTTTCATTCCAAAGGCCTGCTAAGTTGTCCCAACATGCATCTACACAATACTATTGCCAATCACTGAGTGACGCCTGATATAAATATAAATCAGTCAGATAACGAGTAGTAACCAGTGACTAGTAATGACGTCTGTATGCAATGACTCCACAAATCGGGAGAACCACCTTTCTGTATCTCCAGCACCCGCTACAGAAATATAACATCTGAAGAATGAATGAGGCTGGGGAGAGAGTAGCAGCCTGTAATAATGATAATATATGCTGTTATATAAACAGTGCTATAACCATTCTTCTGATAGAGATCCTTCCTCTGATAGATATAAAGAAGCTCTGGTGTATATAGGCTGAATCCCTCTTCTACTTTTATCCCATGTGACGTGGGGCAGTGACTGGGAACAATGAGAGCAGGGAAAGCACCAGCACCAGAGCAGAAGGAAAGATAAAGTGCAGCAGCTTCTGCTGTCCCCGGGATCAGTCGCTCCCTCCCCTGTTGCGGGTACACATTGCAGAGGAGGTGAGCGGTGTCCCGGGAATGAGAGAGCCGCTCTAAGTACCTGCCCGAAATGGAGGCTGCGGTGTCAATGCCGCTGGGAATTCTGTAGCACTGTGCAGAGAGCGGTGTCAGTACCGCTAGGAGACCTGTAACGCTGCACTGGGAGCCGCTCGAGAGCACAGATGCCGGGTCGGGTTTGAAATCCACACACCTGGAGACAGTGTACGTCTGAGCTTCCGATGACGTACGTTTCATGTTTGCTTGATCACATTGGTGCCTGGGTTTTACAATGATATACTTGTTATAGGAAAACATTTCCTCTCCATACCAATATTATTACATATGTGCTGAATTGTACATATAGGTTTCTTTGTGCCCCTGAGAATGATCCCACTGTTATACAATATAGGTAGTAACACGGTCTTAACGTGTGATACACTACGGGTAGTAACAAAGTGGTCATTGTAAGACATAGTGGTTACCAGAAAAGGCCACTTACGTTGTATGCCGTAGTAATGCTCTGCAGGGAGCACTAAGGTTGTATGCAGTAGTAACGCTCTGCAGGGAGCACTTAGGTTGTATGCAGTAGTAACACTCTGCAGGGAGCACTTAGGTTGTATGCAGTAGTAACGCTCTGCAGGGAGCACTTAGGTTGTATGCAGTAGTAATGCTCCGCAGGGAGCACTTAGGTTGTATGCAGTAGTAACGCTCTGCAGGGAGCACTTAGGTTGTATGCAGTAGTAACGCTTTGCAGGGAGCACTGAGGTTGTATGCAGTAGTAACGCTCTGCAGGGAGCACTTAGGTTGCATGCAGTAGTAACGCTCTGCAGGGTGCAGCTTTAAAAGAGGTTTTTTCTGAGATCACAATCCCGTTGTGAAAGGATCTCATAAATTTGATAAATAAAACTTGTGTTTTATCCCTTTTATATTTCACTTGCTTATATCAATTATTGCTCTACCTATACATAGGTAGTGCTGTTATATAAATTATTTGATATCTTTCATTAATTCTTTGTCTTTCCTAGGCTGACAATCAATTGCCTTATGTCATGCCTATTGAAAAATCTATCTTAAAAAAAAATAATAAAAGTTATGTTTTCATTTATTCATGAAACAAGAGTGTGCCACACATTAAGGCTTCTTTAGATATAAACCCTCAAACTACAATTCCCACATACTTAATGTAATTGCTCAGTCTTAGCTCCTACTTCAATTTCTCCAGCTGCTTCTGCAAAAGCCTGATTAGAGGAATGACATGAATCAAGCTGGCAGGGTCTGAACTGACTTCACGTGTGGCAAGTTTGAAGGGTTTGAGAACCTTGCAAAACACGGAAATCATTCTCCATTGCACTTGAGTCAGGTGCATTCCCTCTCCTTTGCCTATATTGTAGGTGGATGTATAGGCTTGAATGGCCTTTTGTTGCTCCTCCATCCTTGGAAGCATTTAGAGTGTTGAATTTCCCCTCGTTACCACCTCTTGCTTCAGGTGATGGCAGGGCAGGTTCAGGAGTGTTTGCTGGCGCTCCAGTCTTTGGCACACAGTGGCTGAATGTCGAAAGTGGCCTGCAATTTTTCGGGCCACTGACAGCATCTCCTGAACGATCCTGTCATTTTTTAAAAAATTGCCCAGATGTAATGCACGCACAATGTTGGCTGCATTGTCCGATATCACAAATCCCCAGGAGAGTCTAAGTAGGGTAAGCCATTGTACGATGATGTCCCTCGGTTTCCGTAAGAGGTTGTCAGCTGTGTGCCTCTTACGGAAACTGGTGATACACAGCGTAACCTGCCTAGGAACGAGTTGGCATTTGTGAGAAGCTGCTACTGGTGCCGCTGCTGTTGCTGCGGGAGGCGATACATGTACCCAGTGGGCTGTCACAGTCACGTAGTCCTTAGTCTGCCCTGTTCCACTTGTCCACATGTCCATGGTTAAGTGTACACTGGGTACATCCGCATTTTTCAGGACACTGAGGACACTTCTTAATGTCCCTGTACAGTCCGGGAATCGCTTTCCTAGTGAAGTGGAATCTAGATGGGATTTGGTACCGGGGACACAGAATTTCTATCAACTGTCTAAATACCACTGCACTAATGGAGGATACCGGACGCACGTCTACCACCAGCGTAGTTGTTATGGCCTCAGTTATCCGCTTTGCAGCAGGGTGACTGCTGTCATATTTCATCTTCCTCACAAAGGACTGTTGGACAGTCAATTGCTTAGTTGAAGCAGTACAAGTGGTCTTCTGACTTCCCCTCTGGGATGATGATCGACTCCAGCAGCAACAACAGCAGTGGCAGCAGCAGCAGCATTAGGCGCACCACTGAAGAATCCTCCAGAGGAATCCTGGTTTGGAGAGGACTCGTCAGTCATGCCAGTGACATAGCCTGCAGGACTACTGATGTTCCTGACTGAGGAGGACGTTGCCATTGAGGGAGTTGGTGGTGTGGCTTGCAGGAGCTTGGGTATAACAGGAAGAAGGGATTTAGGTGTCAGTGGACTGCTTACGCTCTCACCCAAAGTTTCTGAACTTGACAATGACTTCTGATGAATGTGCTGCAGGTGACGTATAAGGGAGGATGTTCCTAGGTGGTTAACGTCCTTATTCCCACTTATTACAGATTGACAAAGGCAACACACAGCTTTCTTGTATTTTTCCCAGGCATGTCAATGTGCTTTCTCATCCCATGGACAACAACTGTCTCCACTGGTGCCTTATTCAAACCAACCACATCTCCATCAGAATCCTCATCATAAACTTCCTCCTCAGTGCCAGCTACACCAATATCCTGCCCATCCTGGTGTACGTCTACAGTGCCATCCTCAATCTCAATATCAGCAACTGGACTGGTGGTACTCCTCCCAGCACTTACAGGGGGCGTGCAAATGGTAGTAGGAGCCTCCTCTTTCCATACAGTCTTGGGAAGGTCAGGCCTAGACATCACAACCGCGGACACACTACGACTCTCCTTGGGTATTTGCGATATCTCTGTACGCACAGATGTTTTTTCCTGTGCTTTAACAAGCTTAATTTTATTCGAGAGGCTGGAGGGCTTCCATCCTCATGAGAAGCTGAGCTACCAGTCATGAACCTAGGCCAAGGCTTTAGCCTTCCCTTGCCCCTTCGTGTCGTGAATGGCATATTGCCAAGTTTGCCAGGACAGCAACACCCATGTACAGCTGCAGCACATGAAACACCAGTGACAGCCAGGACAGCACTCCTAACACCGCACAGGTACACCACAGTGACGGCAGCAGCACCCCTACAGAGCACACACTAACCCCACCCAATGCCACCACCCACAGAGGGAGACAGAGGTCTGTCTCCCTCACTCTCCAAGTCTGGAGTGAAAATGGCGGACATGTGGCTGTTTATATGGAATCCAAATCCCGCGGGAATCCGACAGCGGGATGATGATGTTTTGCCTCATTCTGGAGTCTGGCTGGAAGTCCCGAGCCAGATTCGGATCCAGGCTCAGAGTGTGAAGTTCTGGGGGTTCAGTTCTCAGGGAACCCAACCCGCTCATATCTAATAATAATGTGTAATGGGCATTGCGGTGTGTAATAATGTGTAATGGGCATTACGGTGTGTAATAATGTGTAATGGGCATTACGGATGTGTAATAATGTGTAATGGTCATTACGGTGTGTAATAATGTGTAATGGAAATTACGGTGTGTAATAATGTGTAATGTGCATTACTGTGTGTAATAATGTGTAATGGGCATTACGCTGTGTAATAATGTGTATTGGCCATTACGGTGTGTAATAATGTGGAATGGGCATTACGGTGTGTAATAATGTGTAATGGGCATTACGGTGTGTAATAATGTGTAATGGGCATTACGGTGTGTAATAATGTGTAATGGGCATTATGGTGTGTAATAATGTGTAATGTGCATTATGGTGTGTAATAATGTGTAATGGGCATTATGGTGTGTAATAATGTGTAATGTGCATTACAGTGTGTAATAATGTGTAATGGGCATTACACTGTGTAATAATGTGTAATGTGCATTACAGTTTGTAATAATGTGTAATGGGCATTACGGTGTGTAATAATGTGTAATGTGCATTACAGTGTGTAATAATGTGTAATGGGCATTACACTGTGTAATAATGTGCAATGTGCATTACAGTGTGTAATAATGTGTAATGGGCATTACGCTGTGTAATAATGTGTAATGGGTATAACACTGTGTAATAATGTGTAATGGGCATTACAGTGTGTAATAATGTGTAATGGGCATTACACTGTGTAATAATGTGCAATGTGCATTACAGTGTGTAATAATGTGTAATGGGCATTACGCTGTGTAATAATGTGTAATGGGTATAACACTGTGTAATAATGTGTAATGGGCATTACAGTGTGTAATAATGTGTAATGGGCATTATGGTGTGTAATAATGTGTATTGGGCATTACGCTGTGTAATAATGTGGAATGGGCATTACAGTGTGTAATAATGTGTAATGGGCATTACGCTGTGTAATAATGTGTATTGGCCATTACGGTGTGTAATAATGTGGAATGGGCATTACGGTGTGTAATAATGTGTAATGTGCATTACGGTGTGTAATAATGTGTAATGGGCATTACGGTGTGTAATAATGTGTAATGTGCATTACAGTGTGTAATAATGTGTAATGGGCATTACACTGTGTAATAATGTGTAATGTGCATTACAGTGTGTAATAATGTGTAATGGGCATTACGCTGTGTAATAATGTGTAATGGGTATAACACTGTGTAATAATGTGTAATGGGCATTACAGTGTGTAATAATGTGTAATGGGCATTACAGTGTGTAATAATGTGTAATGGGCATTACGCTGTGTAATAATGTGTAATGGGTATAACAATGTGTAATAATGTGTAATGGGCATACGGTGTGTAATAATGTGTAATGAGCATTACTGTGTGTAATAATGTGTAACGGGTATTACGGATGTGTAATGATGTGTAATGGGCCTTACGGTGTGTAATAATGCGTAATGGGCATACGATGTGTAATAATGTATAATGGGCATTAGAGTGTATAATAATGTGTAATGGGTATTACGGTGTGTAATAATGTATAATGGGCATTATGGTGTGTAATAATGTGTAATGGGCATACGGTGTGTAATAATGTGTAATGGGCATTAGAGTGTATGATAATGTGTAATGGGCATTACGTTGTGTAATACTGTATAATGGGCATTATGGTGTGTAATAATGTGTAATGGGCATACAGCGTGTAATGTGTAATGGGCATTACGGTGTGTAATAATGTGTAATGGGCATTATAGTGTGTAATAATGTGTAATGGGGGTTACGGTGTGTAATAATGTGTAATGGGCATTACGGTGTGTAATAATGTGTAATGGGCATTACGGATGTGTAATAATGTGTAATGGTCATTACGGTGTGTAATAATGTGTAATGGACATTACGGTGTGTAATAATGTGTAATGTGCATTACTGTGTGTAATAATGTGTAATGGGCATTACGCTGTGTAATAATGTGTATTGGCCATTATGGTGTGTAATAATGTGTAATGGGCATTACAGTGTGTAATAATGTGTAATAGGCATTACAGTGTGTAATAATGTGTAATGGGCATTACAGTGTGTAATAATGTGTAATGGGCATTACGGTGTGTAATAATGTGTAATGGGTATAACACTGTGTAATAATGTGTAATGGGCATACGGTGTGTAATAATGTGTAATGAGCATTACTGTGTGTAATAATATGTAAAGGGTATTACGGATGTGTAATAATGTGTAATGGGCATTACGGTGTGTAATAATGTGTAATGTGCATTATAGTGTGTAATAATGTGTAATGGGCATAACGGTGTGTAATAATGTGTAATGGGCATTATAGTGTGTAATAATGTGTAATGGGCATTATGGTGTGTAATAATGTGTAATGGGCATTACAGTGTGTAATAATGTGTAATGGGCATTACAGTGTGTAATAATGTGTAATGGGCATTACGCTGTGTAATAATGTGTAATGGGCATTACGGTGTGTAATAATGTGTAATGGGTATAACACTGTGTAATAATGTGTAATGGGCATACGGTGTGTAATAATGTGTAAGGAGCATTACTGTGTGTAATAATGTGTAACGGGTAATACGGATGTGTAATAATGTGTAATGGGCATTACGGTGTGTAATAATGTGTAATGGGCATTACGGTGTGTAATAATGTGTAATGGGCATACGATGTGTAATAATGTGTAATGGGCATTAGAGTGTATAATAATGTGTAATGGGTATTACGGTGTGTAATAATGTATAATGGGCATTATGGTGTGTAATAATGTGTAATGGGCATTATGGTGTGTAATAATGTGTAATGGGCATTACGGTGTGTAATAATGTGTAATGGGCATAACGGTGTGTAATAATGTGTAATGGGCATTACGGATGTGTAATAATGTGTAACGGGCATTATGGTGTGTAATTATGTGTAATGTGCATAATGGTGTGTAATAATGTGCATTGGGCATACAGTGTGTAATAATGTGTAATGGGCATTCCGGTGTGTAATAATGTGGAATGGGCATTACGGTGTGTAATAATTTGTAATGGGCATTCCGGTGTGTAATAATGTGGAATGGGCATTATGGTGTGTAATAATGTGTAATGGGAATTACAGTGTGTATTAATGTATAATGGGCATTATGGTGTGTAATAATGTGTAATGGGCATACAGTGTGTAATAATGTGTAATGGGCATTACGTTGTGTAATAATGTATAATGGGTATTATGGTGTGTAATAATGTGTAATGGGCATACAGTGTGTAATAATGTGTAATGGGCATTACGGTGTGTAATAATGTGTAATGGGCATAACGGTGTGCAATAATGTGTAATGGGCATTACGGATATGTAATAATGTGGAATGGGCATTAGACTGTATGATAATGTGTAATGGGCATTATGGTGTGTAATAATGTGTAATGGGAATTATAGTGTGTAATAATGTATAATGGGCACTACGGTGTGTAATAATGTGTAATGGGCATAACGGTGTGTAATAATGTGTAATGGGCATTTTGGTGTGTAATAATGTGTAATGGGAATTACAGTGTGTAATAATGTATAATGGGCATTATGGTGTGTAATAATGTGTAATGGGCATACAGTGTGTAATAATGTGTAATGGGCATTCCGGTGTGTAATAATGTGGAATGGGCATTATGGTGTGTAATAATGTGTAATGGGCATTACAGTGTATAATAATGTGTAATGTGCATTACAGTGTGTAATAATGTGTAATGAGCATTCCACTGTGTAATAATGTGTAATGTGCATTACAGTGTGTAATAATGTGTAATGGGCATAACGGTGTGTAATAATGTGTAATGGGCATTATAGTGTGTAATAATGTGTAATGGGCATTATGGTGTGTAATAATGTGTAATGGGCATTACAGTGTGTAATAATGTGTAATGGGCATTACAGTGTGCAATAATGTGTAATGGGCATTACGCTGTGTAATAATGTGTAATGGGCATTACGGTGTGTAATAATGTGTAATGGGTATAACACTGTGTAATAATGTGTAATGGGCATACGGTGTGTAATAATGTGTAATGAGCATTACTGTGTGTAATAATGTGTAATGGGCATTCCGGTGTGTAATAATGTGGAATGGGCATTATGGTGTGTAATAATGTGTAATGGGCATACAGTGTGTAATAATGTGTAATGGGCATTCCGGTGTGTAATAATGTGGAATGGGCATTATGGTGTGTAATAATGTGTAATGGGCATTCCGGTGTGTAATAATGTGGAATGGGCATTACAGTGTGTAATAATGTGTAATGGGCATTACGGTGTGTAATAATGTGTAATGGACATTACGGTGTGTAATAATGTGTAATGGACATTGCGGTGTGTAATAATGTATAATGGGCATTATGGTGTGTAATAATGTGTAATGGGCATTATGGTGTGTAATAATGTGTAATGGGCATTATGCTGTGTAATAATGTGTAATGGGCATTACGGTGTGTAATAATGTGTAATGGGCATTACGGTGTGTAATAATGTGTAATGGGCATTACAGTGTGTAATAATGTGTAATGGGCATTACGTTGTGTAATAATGTAAAATGGGCATTATGGTGTGTAATAATGTGTAATGGGCATACAGTGTGTAATAATGAGTAATGGGCATTACGGTGTGTAATAATGTGTAATGGGCATTACGTTGTGTATTAATGTAAAATGGGCATTATGGTGTGTAATAATGTGTAATGGGCATACAGTGTGTAATAATGAGTAATGGGCATTATGGTGTGTAATAATGTGTAATGGGCATTACAGTGTGTAATAATGTGTAATGGGCATTACGGTGTGTAATAATGTGTAATGGGAATTATGGTGTGTAATAATGTGTAATGGGCATTCCGGATGTGTAATAATGTATAAGGGCATTATGGTGTGTAATTATGTGTAATGTGCACAACGGTGTGTAATAATGTGTAACGGTGCTGGATAGGAGTCAGCTGGGTGCTCATAATTCAAGTTGCTGTTTGTGTGTTACTATACAGGTTGTATGACACAGGTGTGTACATTACACTTGTACTTTGTAGTTAAATTGTGTTGAATATTTTTCCCACAGATATGTCAGCAGAGGAAAATCACAAATTTTGGTCTGGATTCATTGAATTGTATCACGAGAATGAGTGTCTGTGGTGTGTAATAAGCGTGGACTATGCCAACAGGACACAGAGTAATCGGGCATAAGGACAGATTATCAGATACAGTAGAGCCAGGAACAGTGAACAGCGTTTTTATAGGAGCAGAATAAGTACATGGAATCACAACATTCTGGAGCTGGGACAGATGAGGGTTACAAGCCAAAGCTGTGGTATTATGACCTCATGAAAATCACTTTGGAGCAAGAGACAAGGATAAGGCAGACTTGCCTACTCTCCCGGAATGGCCAGGAGGCTCCCGAAAATCGGGTGACCCTCCCGGCCCCCCGGAAGAACTGGCAAGTCTCCCGATTCCAGTTGTTCCTCACTGCCCGGCCGCCCACTTAGCGAGTAAAGTGGCAGTCCGGGCAGGCGATGATGCGATTCTTGTTGAATCGCGTCATCATAGCCACGCCCCCTGCTGTATAATGCCGGTAATAGCGGCATTACACAGTGGGGGCGTGGCTTACGCGACACGATCCCGCAACCATGCCCCGGTGTAATCTGGATCCGGATTCTCCCACTCTTGTGGAAGAGGAGGCATTGGAGTCTGGATCTGGTAAGTACACACACATTTGTATTGTACACACACATTTTTACATGGAGTTCATTTTTGTTTTATATTGCAGGATATTACACCGGAGCTGGAAGTGGAGCCTTCAATGAGTGAGGTAACTGAAGTGGACGACCCAACCCCACAGCCACGACCCCCGACACAGCAGAGGTCATCCGGAAACCCACTTCTGCCCCGCCCAGCTCACAACAGTTTTTTACTCTCGCCGAGGAGGTTCTTAATAGGCCCCCGGACTTGGAGCAATCGTTTGGCAATTACATTGTAGTGGAAATGCAAGTAATGAAGGAGGATCAAAAGATCTACAAGCGTCTGGTTCTTGATGCTACCTCATGCACATGACGACTCTCTTGTTGAGGCGTGTGAGATAACACTTGTGGTAAGGTTGGTTTATCCTCCCTGCGCTATCGCCCCTCGGTGTCTGATGCCGGTACTCTGGCTTGTTAAAGCCTTTGTTGTGTAATGATTGACATCTGCCAATGAAATGCAATAACCTGAACCGGTTCTGGAACCTTTACTTATGATGATATGAAATGGAGTAGGCATACATATACAGTGCATTAATGCAGAAATCAATATTGTATGAATCAAATATATAGGGGTATATGCAATCACGGACGAATTGCGCCTTTTTTTCGTCCATTTTAAAATTCGCCTGCACTCGACAGCCGCAGCCCTGCCGCCGGGAACATGAATTCACCATATGCAATGCAAAACGGATTCGACGCACCCCCTGGCGGATAACGGCCAATCGGCGAGTAGTGGGCGTCCCGAATTCGACTTCCCGCCGTTGCAGCCCTTTATTAGGGCTTGTTTGCTGCGTGCTCTGCAGCCATTTTGTGAACCTGCAGAGAGGTGTGAGGCGTGCAGAGCTAGCAATTTGGTTGTTTGCTGTGGGTATCGTTTGGACACCCCAGCAGGCTTTATTCCAGGACAGTCAGGAGGATTCCTGTTACCCCGGAGGAGAGACATTTTAGGAGCTTTTACTACATTTGTAGGTAAGTACCACATGTGGGTCTGGTGTTGCATGTATGTGTTTGTGTAGTGGGGGTTGCCATGAGGTGTACATGGGGTGTTTGGGTATGTGTGCAGGTATGTGTATAGCTCCTGCTTGTTTTGCTGAGTTTTGTGTTTTGGGGTAGTTTTTCACATTTTTTTTATCTTCTTAAAATTACTTTTTGGGTCATGCTTTTGCATTGGTGTGCCTCCAGAGTGTGCAGGAATGATTTTTGGCTAGTTTGGGCTGATTTTAGTGTGTGTCGGTATCAATGCGGTCGACATGTGGTGTCGGTTGTTTGCCAAACATGTTTTTTCCCTCCTATTTTAGCACTGGTGTGCCTCTAGAGTGTGCAGGGATGCTTTTTGGCTAGTTTGGGGTGTTTTGGAGCAAGTTTGTGTCTTACATGTGGTCGACATGTGGTGTCGGTTGTTTGCCAAACATGTTTTTTCCCTCCTATTTTAGCACTGGTGTACCTCTAGAGTGTGCAGGGATGCTTTTTGGCTAGTTTGGGGTGTTTTGGAGCAAGTTTGTGTCTTACATGTGGTCGACATGTGGTGTCGGTTGTTTGCCAAACATGTTTTTTCCCTCCTATTTTAGCACTGGTGTACCTCTAGAGTGTGCAGGGATGCTTTTTGGCTAGTTTGGGGTGTTTTGGATCAAGTTTGTGTCTTACATGTGGTCGACATGTGGTGTCGGTTGTTTGCCAAACATGTTTTTTCCCTCCTATTTTAGCACTGGTGTGCCTCCAGAGTGTGCAGGGATGCTTTTTGGCTAGTTTGGGGTGATTTTCAGCCAGTTTGTGTGTGTCAGCCATATTGTGTGTCAGCCATTTTGTGTGTGTCAGCCATTTTGTGTGTGTCAGCCATGGTTAATTTCCAGTATGTGCAGGGATGCTTGAACGGGTTTTTTTTTAATTTATTTTTTGTTTGTTTTTTTTTGTTTTGTGTTTGGTCCTGCTTGAGAACTGGGGTCCCAGCAGCATGACATGTGATTGCATGTAATTATGTAATGTGTGTTAAATTTGTAAATATATATTTATATTTTTTTTTGTTCTTTTTAAACAGAGATGTCCAGGGACAAGCGGACCCAATCCCCCCCTTCCCCCACCCACTCAGAACTATCCCTGCGTAACAACGAGGAGTGGGAGCCGACCCAGGAGGAGGATACGACCGACCAGGCATGCAGTGACCAGCCGCGGTTGTCAAGGGCCCATGAGAAGTCTAAGAAAAAGCCTAGTAGAAAGGTACTGACAACACCTGCAGACACAAATAGAATCCAACTTGACACACCCTAGTTTGCGCACTGCCATGCACACCTACAGGTATATGTGCGCAATGCCAGGAATACTGACACTCACAGGTACATACCGATCTTATTAAATGCATGGTTTTTTTAAAATCCCTAAAGGCAAGAAGCCAGCCAGAGGAGCAGTCGGAGGAGGAAGCCTCTGGTGAAGATGCAGGACAGAAAAAGCTGCGTGGACCCAGATACACTGAAGCGGAAAACTGTACCCTAGCCTAGTGGATGGCGTCGACAGGTCCTACGACATTCTGTATGGACCAAGGGCACAGACCACAGCAGCTAAAACAAAGCGAAGCATCTGGGATGCCATCGCGAGCCAAGTCACTGCAGTATCTGGAAACCGCCGGAGCACCAGAAACTACATGAAGCGGTACAGTGATTGCCGCAGACAGACCAAAAAGAAGATGGGGATTCAGCGCCGACATGAGACAGCTAGAGGAGGTGGCCCGGCTCTCAATCTGAAGTGTCTACCCTGGGAGAACGTTATTAGAAGGCGCATGAACCCTGCCATGGTCGAAGGAGTTCGCGGAGGTGTGGACTCCAGCCATCCGATGGCTTTCCCGAGGAGGAAGAACCGCCCAGAAGACGGAAGAAGGCGGGAGACAAGCAGTCCAAAAAGAGGCCTGATGGTAAGAATACATTCAGATGAGCTGTACTAACGAAAAAAAAAATTTGTATTTGCTAATGTGATTTTTTTTTCCAGACAGGCCTGCCCAGAGGACATCACCTGTGCGCAGGACATCGCCAGCGTGCGGACCAACACCTGTGCAGCAGGCATCGACAGAAACGCGGGGACTGTCACCTGCGCAGCAAGCATCAGGAGCACGCAGATCGTCACCTGTGCGCCACAGATCGTCATCGCGCAGTTTGTCACCTGTGCACCAGACGACATCAGTGTGCAGACTATCACCTGTGCGCTAGACATCAGCGCACAGAACTTCACCTGTGCACCAGACACCGTCGGCGACCACACCACAAGATGGGCGCCAAACTACAGCTCCTGCGCGCAGGCCATCACCAGATCGTCGTCTCTCCAGGAGCTCTGGGACTGTGACTGAAGAGCCACAAGACACTACCCTTGTGGACCCATCACCCGATCTGTTTGAGTCTACAGGGTTAATGGACAAGACTTTTCTTGGGCAGTTTTGTATAGTTTATTAACTTAATTTTTTTTTCTTTTGCAAACAGTGGTGCCACAGACCAGCAGCGGACTAGCTTCGGGGATTGGTTCCTACTACAGGCCGGATCTCCTCCTACAGGAGTCGTCAGAGGATGACGAGGTGCAAGTGCAGCAGCCTGCAGTTGCTACATCCCTGTGTGAGTAAATATAGAATTGTGAGCCTTCAAACAAATGTATGATGAATGTGTATAATATTTTCTAATTTTCTTTTCAGCTGCCCAAAAGTGGAGGCAGACGTCCAGGAAGGGCAGAATCTCTCAAATGTTCAGAGGGTTCACACCCTGGCATCCGAGATTACTTCCCGCCAGGATACTTACACAAATGTCGTTGGAAGCAGACTGGACGCCATTGAGAGGACAATGGATAAGATGTTAAACAGTCTGCTTGAAATGCAGAAGGCTCATGCCGACAGCACGGACACAATACTACAGGCCAGAATAGACAATCATAGGGAGACGATGGACATCCTTCACATTCTGGCCCAATCTATGGACCGGCTCGTGGAGAACACATCATGCCTGGCATACAGCAATAACAACATGTCTGAGAGCCATCGACAATCCTCATCCAGCCAACAGCTCATCGCAACAACACTGCAGATGATCTATGATAAGCTCCCAGAACCAGCTCATCAACACGCTGGTGATCCACTATTTCCGCCATCACAAGCCACAAGGACGCCTCATTCCCTTCCTCCACTACCATCCCGGTATAGACAGTCACAGATGTACCAGGGATATACAGGGATGTACCCCACCCACCAGATGCCTCCACCACCGGCCGCAACATCTACAGCCGCAAGGGCACAGAGGCCCAGTCAACACACTACCCAGCCTCCCAGGACATCGACGTCCCATCAGGAGGAAGCAGAGGATCCGGACAGACTTCCACCATAAGCCAGGTCGTATTGTTTTATTTACTATATATGTTTTTCATGTATCCCTTTCTTCCCCTCCCATTAGTTTTTTTTCTTCTTACTATTGTTTTATCTGTGTTGGGCTTCCCCACCCGTGACCGGGTACTACCAAGAAGCTTTGTGTAGGCATACATGCGCGGGCATGAATGCGGGCGCGTGTGGTAACGGATGAAAGCTCCTTGTGGCTACATGTGTGATGGGCCAAAGAGCTATTCTGATACCACTTTTTTACCCCAAAAATCCTTTTTGTAATGGTGTACAATAGGCTTTCACTGTTGTGTGAATTTACTATTCACTAGTGTGTGTTTTTGGCTTATTCATAGGATTGGGTGGAAAATTGAAGTGGACGGCATAAGTTCGTGTTGTGCGTACCAAGGTGAGTAGAGCCATGTTTCAATGTATATATTCAAGAAACTTTGGACCGCCAGCCTTTGTGGAACCACACAGCCCAGCAATGGGTCATGCTGGGCTGTGTGGTTCCACAAATGTTAGCGTGCCAAAGTGCTGACCACTGACACCACTATTGCACTTTGGACCGCCAGCCTATGTGGAACCACACAGCCCAGCAATGGATCATGCTGGGCTGTGTGGTTCCACAAATGTTAGCGTGTCAAAGTGCTGACCACTGACACCACTATTCCACTTTGGACCGCCAGCCTTTGTGGAACCGCACAGCCCAGCAATGGGTCATGCTGGGCTGTGTGGTTCCACAAATGTTCTTGGGAAAGAAATTAACATGACTTTAGTGTCTTTACTTAATATAGTTTTCTTTTCCCCACAGATATCTATCTACACAAGAAAAGAATGTAAAGAAGAACAAACTACTTTTTTGTTTTATTAACTTTCAATTTTTATTTCAAAAATAAAATACAATTTTTCTTCAATAAATTTTTAAAAATAGAAGTTTTCTGTGGTTTTTATTAAAATTATTTGATATGCAGTTGAATTGTACACAAGTAGGTCGCCCATGGAACATCAGGAGAAATGGCGTGTCTCTTCACATCCACGCCACTTGGGAAGGATACACCGCAAGACTCGTGGAAGAGAACAGTATGAGGTTCCAGCTATTGGTAAAGTGTCACCCTGGGACTGAAAAGAAGAGGTACAATCAACACGACACAAGCAGGTTACAGTGGGCCCAAATGCAACCCTCCGGCACTTGCGTAACTACACATCCAAACATTCCCTGACAAGCATTGGTGTATCAGGGAATGATTGGATGTGCATTTTTGCAAATGCCGGAGGGCTGCACTTTGGGCATGCCGGGGTGACTTGGACAAAAGGGAGTTTTGGGCAATACATCTCACCTGAGGGGGGTTGTCTGCTACATGGCGGAGGGTCAGGTCCACATCACAAGTAGGTCGCCCATGGTAGAGTTGGATAAAAGGGTCCAATATTTGCGGAAACCCAACAGGAGAAAACGGGGTAACGAGTCGTCAACTGGACTAAACTTTAAAAACAGGACGTAAAACTGTGAAATACATGAAAAAGATTTTTTTTTTTTAATATTACAATGTCTGTTTACACGATAATACAAATGTTATAAGTATACTCACAGGCAACAGAAAAAAAGTCAGCCGGGAATCATCTCCTTCGTCCATACCCACTGGTAGAGCAGAAGAACAGTTCCCGCATCGGAAAGCACTGCAACAAAGAGTCACCGGCAAATGGTTTGCGATACATATGTTGTGTAAAATACAACATGCATTTACCATGCCGCAAACCTTCGCCGGGTGACCTCACCGCTAACCGCAAAGTTCCCACCATTGAATATAATGGAGAGGCTTTGTGATGCGCTGTCTGACAGCTCAGAAGCGCAGCAAATCAGCAGGACATTGTGCTCGCTGATTGGCTTAAGAGACCTTTCAGTGACAGCAGTCACGAAGGGGTCTCTCTGCATTCGGGGAAAGGGGTCCCATGTGTAAACATGGGTCCCCTTTCAGTCTGCTGGTCCGGGTTTGTCGTGTTATTTTTTTGCCAAGTACGTGGATTTATCTCTGGACACTGGATCAGGTGAGTGTAATTTTTTTCACAGGTACCCTGGATCAACGGCGGGTCAACATAGGTAAGTATGTGTGTGTTGGCAGTTGTGTAATAAAGTTTTACTATCAAGGTGTGTGTCTCCTGTTTTTATTTGGGTATTTTTTTCCCAGTAAAACTACAGGTACCAGCAGGCCCGTTTTTCTCCCACATGCTGGTACTTGTGGTTCTCCAAGTACCAGCTTACGGGGGATGCTTGCTGGGACTTGTAGTACTACTGAAAAAAACAATATTCTTTCACATTTCTCAAGGCTATCAGCCTCCCATCTGCAGCCCTTGGATGGGGGGGACAGCATCGGGCTTCACCCCTGGCCCTTGGGTGGCTGGGGGGGGACCCCTTGATTGAAGGGGTCCCCACTCCCCCAGGGTACCCCGGCCAGGGGTGACTAGTTGGATATTTAATGCCACGGCCGCAGGGCACTGTATAAAAGTGACCCCCGGCTGTGGCATTATCTGTCCAGCTAGTGGAGCCCGATGCTGGTGTTAAAAAGACGGGGGACCCCTACTCTTTTTGTCCCCGTATTTTGTGCACCAGCACCAGGCGCAGAGCCCGGTGCAGGTTTTAAAAATACGGGGGATCCCCTGTCCAATTTCCCCCCGGATTTTTAGAACCAGGACCAGCTCGAAGAGCCCGGGGCTGGTTATGCTTTGGAGGGGGGAACCCACGCCATTTTTTTTTTCATTTTACCATTCCATCTAAAAATATATAAATAAATATTATTTTCAAAAATATATAAATAATACTTGTGCCTCCAAAAGAGACAAACCAAGTACCTAATCCCTTCTAATATAAATAGATATGCTATTACCAAAAAAAAAAACAGCAAAAAAAACATGTTTTAATTTTTTTTTATTAGTTTCACCCACAAAAGTGTGGCGGATTGAAAATGACGAATTTGCTGTCTAAAATCACTGTTGTCGAATTTCCAAACTTGAATTGAATATACTTTTGTCAAATTGCAGCATTTGTACCATTGCAGAAAAGTCGAATTTTGAATGTCCGTTTTTTTTGACGGAAAGTACTGTATTGCATTGTCGATTTTTTTTTGGGGGGGGGCGAAAAAGTCCCAAAATTTGACAATTTCGGGAATTCAACCGCAATTGCACATACCCCATAAAGTACCGTGGTGCAAAAATCATTCAGTTCTTGTGAAAGTTCTGTGCACTCAACATCTAATGCGGAGATGAATGAGATATCCAATGATCACTATCGGTGGTAGAGACTGGCGTCCCGTATCTCTACAGTGGCTACAAGTCTGTGTAGTTTTGAGCGCTGCCGTTGCGGCCATTCATCTCAGACGGTGAGACTCGGGCATTGTTCAGGATGAACACAGGGGCTCCGGGCTGACTCCGCTCTGGCTGCCGTGCCTGCATCCTTGGTTGGTCTTGTTCCAGACTTCCCTGGGAGCTTGTGTCCTACACCTGGCTCGTCATTGCCTGGGGAGGGAATGTCCTGGCTCAGGCTCTGCAGAACCTTTTGCCGGACACCCCCCCCCTCACTTGCAGAGACTCACCTTTTGTTCTCCTTTGGATGCCACCCATCTGTCCTTTCCGCTTGCGATGTTCCTTGCTGTCCTGGTACCATTTTTATGCACCTGGCACCAGGGCTTCTTGGGCGTATCAGTGTCCTTAATATCTGTTCTTCTGGGTGACTTTGTGTCTGTATCCCCAACGTGTTTCAGCTTGCTGGCCTTCCTCTGGGAGTCTGTGTGAGTCACTGATCTCTGGCATAAGTGGGGTTAAGTAGCCATCTTGTGGGTGGGAGAATTTACTGTTGGTAGTTCATACTTAGATTGTGATTGGTTTTTCTAGATGTCAATCAATGGTTCTTCTGTGGATTGGTTGTTCAGTTAGTTTAGTGTTGCAGATTTCTTGATACAAGTAAAATTTCTTGATACAAGTAAATGACTTAAACTGTTTGCTACTAGATGTCACATGTTATACATAAATCCCTGGTGTTCTTGCAGTCTGGGTTGAACATTGCATGTGACTACGTAACAGAAGACTATATTATGTTCCTCCAATAAATGTGAATTGAATAAAATAGTCTCATCTTGTGCCTGTATTCTGTATAAATGTATTATTCCTATCAGAAAGGTGTTACCTGGTTGTTATAAATATATTTACTTGCATACTAGTGGGCTTAGAGAGAGTGTTTGATCCCAGGATGTAAATATATTATCTTCATATACAAATTATGGATCGTACTTCATTGTCCTGGTTGAGGCCTTTGGGTGTTCGGGTCACCATGTGGATTATCATAAGCAGTTCCTCCCTGTTGATGGTGTATATGTAGTCACCCTCTCCAGTGGCAAACGCAGGATTTGCAAGGGGGGGTTTCCAGAACTGGGCGGAGCCACTCACGGGGTTGGGGACTGAGGTGACCCAGCATATGCTGGGTCCGTAAAACTAGTGTGTCTGTGTGTGTGTATATATATATATATATATATATATATACATACATATATCTACACATATATATATATATATATACATACACACACACATACATATACATGGGTGGTCTTCAGTATGCCGGTGGTCGGGCTCCCGGCGACCAGCATACCGGCGCCGGGAGCCCGACCGCCGGCATACCGACACTTATTCTCCCTCGTTGGGGTCCACGACCCCCTTGGAGGGAGAATAGAATAGTGTAGCAAGGGGCTCATTTGCGCTCGCCACACTGTCGGTAAGCCGGCGGCCGGCCTCCCGGCGCAGGTATGCTGGTCGCCGGGAGATTGTAGTGAACCCATATACACATATACATAGCATATTAAACATGCATACATATATATATATATATATATATATATATATACACACATACAGTACACATATATACACATGTATATATATGTATATATGTATATCATGTGTGTTTATATGTATGTATGTATGTATGTGTATATATGTATGCACATGGATATATATGTACTATAATTAAAATAAAGTAAACTTTTATTGCACTTGCAAGTGCCACCAGGAAGACAGCAGGCTGCAGAGGACGCTAGACAGTCATTAATAATACTCATGCAGGGGGTTTCTGGGTACTCGGAAACCCCCCCCCTGGGTGCGCCACTGCTCTCTCAAGTTTTTCTTAACCTTCTTCAGCCCTGTGACCTTGAGTAGTGTGGGATCTGATTCATGATGTTCTTTGTAATGTAAGGAAAGTGGATGTTCTTCTGAACCTTTTTTTTATATTCCGTATGTGTTCATTTATTCTCATTTTGAGTGGTCGTATAGTCCTTCCTATGTATTGTTGCGGGCAGGGACACTCTAACATATATATGATGCCCTTGCTGTGGCATGGTAAGTTGTCCTGTGTGTTACATGTTGTGGAATGTGAAACAGACATTACTGTTTGGGTAGGTGTGGTGCTTGTAGCTTTTGTTGTCTTGTAGCCCATGCAGTTCCCATAGTGGTAGAAGTCCCCTTTTTATGTGTTCCATCTATAGTAGTTTGTGTTTTGGTGGTAGATGGCTGTGTACCGGCTTCTTCTTAATGTCTGGTGCGTTCGGGAACACTACTTTTAGTTTTGGAGGTATGATATCTGCTAGTGTGTCATCTTGAAGTATCGGCCAATGTTTGTTTATAATCTTTTTAATCTGATTTGCTTGTTTTGTGTATTGTGTTATGAAAAGGATCTCTTCTTTGTCTGTTTTCTGTTCTGGTCTCTTTTTGTATTGTAGGGGGGGAGGTCTATCATTTCCCTTACCCATGGTATATGCTGTCTGTACCTTTTCTGTATCGTACTGTTTCTCTCTAAATTTTAAACTTAGTTCTTGTCCTTGTGTCTCATAATCGCTGACTCCGGAGCAGTTCCTCCTGAGTCTTTTGAATTGTCCTACTGGGACACTGTTCAACCAGTTTGGGTGGTGGCAGATGGAGGTTAATATGAAGGTATTGACGTCCACTGGTTTGTTGCACGTGTTAGTATGTATTTCGTTATCTGTGATGAATATGTAAATATGTCATTAGTACCACAGTGTTGGTTTCTTGACCTCATTGTCCCAGACTTCTGATCATTGTGATCTATGCACTTATGTTCCTTCTAAAAGCACTGTTGAGAAATCTGCACTTTATCTGCTAAAAAGGCTCTTGTTCTCGTGATAGAGTCAATGAGTCCAGACCAGAATTGGTGATTTTCTTCTATTTTTTTTATATATAGGTTTTTTGTAAAAAAAAAAAAAATCTCTTGTTTAATTAATGGTTGTTAATGCAAACGTCATTTTGTGTAAGATGTTTGTAAAAATCAGAGGGTCAGCGAGACGTTATGGAGCCAATGTATAATTTACTATTTGCTGCTAATTCCCCCAAAACAACCGTACCTCCCAAATGTAAGTAGAAGGGACTGCAGCAGGTATCTCCCATACCTTCATACATGGACGTTTCCAGGCAAGGGTCAGGTAAGTTTATTTATTTTTTTCAAATACAACAACCCTAATTCACCTACAAGTGAAAAAAACATTTGAACAGACATCATTTATTTAAAACCAACAAATAATAACACAGAAAGAGACCCCCCCCCCCCAGTAATATCATACCACCATTCAAATGCGCTGTCAAAATCAGACATAGCCAAAATCACACCAGAAATCTTTTGCTTTTAAACTGCTTTATTTCATATCTTTAATACACATATTTTATCTATATTTTAAACTTAAAAAATACTTTACTCAGCACAACAGCCTATGGGGGTCATTCAGACCCAGCCGCAATAGCAGCTTGCAGCAGTTTGCTGGTGGTGACAAAATGCACATGCGCAGCGGCAGCATAGACACACATTTCGGCGGCATCCCTGAGGGAGAACGCGGGCGGGCCGGGACCATTTTCCAGGGGCTGTGTAATGTAACATCTGCATTTTTCTGATTAACACCCTATAAGCTTCATATCTCATCTTTTCCAAGTTACTACAAATGATATGAGATCGGTAGCAGCACTACTTTCAGGATTATTACACAGAACACACATAAAGGCTGACACAGCAAATAACAGTAACACATACAAGGGATTAATTAGAAATAAGGAAGCATAATCATCATTAAGTCTAATTAGCAACTGGTTCTGTGCGGTACCCATACACCTCTTTACTGCCTCCAGCAGCCCCTGGTACTGCACTGCGGCCATCCACCCTGTCTCCCACCCCACTACTGCCACCCACCCTGTCTCTCCCCACTGCTGTCACCCACCCTGTCTCCTCCCAGTACTGCCACCGCCATCTCCCCCTACTACTGCCATCCACCCTGTCTCCCCCACTACTGCCACTTGCCCTGTCTCCCCCCACTACTGCATCTCACACTGTCCTCCCAACCTCTTTCCCCCACTACTGCAACCGCCCTGTCTCCTTCCACTACTGCCACCACCCTGTCTCCCCCCACTGCCCCCAGCCGCCTCCTTCCACTACTGCCACCCACCCTGTCTCCCCGCACTACTGCCACCACCCTGTCTCTTTACACTACTGCCACCGCCCTGACTCTCCCCACTGCCACCCACCTGTCTCCCGACATCCAAGCACTAGTTGGGGATTTATGGTACTATGAACAGTCCTTAATCTGCAGATGGAAGTAACCAGAGCAGTAAGGAGGCAGAAGCTGCTTCTGGTACATGGACCCTGGTCATGTAGGGCTGGGGGAGTCAGTAAGATTCTGTAATAGGGTCCTACAGTAAGTCAGTAAGGAGGCAGAAGCTGCTTCTGGTACATGGACCCTGGTCATGTAGGGCTGGGAGAGTCAGTAAGATTGTGTAATAGGGGCCTACAGTAAGTCAGTAAGGAGGCAGAAGCTGCTTCTGGTACATGGACCCTGGTCATGTAGGGCTGGGAGAGTCAGTAAGATTATGTAATAGGGGCCTACAGTAAGTCAGTAAGGAGGCAGAAGCTGCTTCTGGTACATGGACCCTGGTCATGTAGGGCTGGGAGAGTCAGTAAAATTATGTAATAGGGGCCTACAGTAAGTCAGTAAGGAGGCAGCTTCTGGTACATGGACCCTGGTCATGTAGGGCTGGGAGAGTCAGTAAGATTCTGTAATAGGGGCCTACAGTAAGTCAGTAAAGAGGCAGAAGCTGCTTCTGGTACATGGACCCTGGTCATGTAGGGCTGGGAGAGTCAGTAAGATTATGTAATAGGGGCCTACAGTAAGTCAGTAAGGAGGCAGAGCTGCTTCTGGTACATGGACCCTGGTCATGTAGGGCTGGGAGAGTCAGTAAGATTCTGTAATAGGGGCCTACAGTAAATCAGTAAGGAGGCAGAAGCTGCTTCTGGTACATGGACCCTGGTCATGTAGGGCTGGGAGAGTCAGTAAGATTCTGAAATAGGGGCCTACAGTAAGTCAGTAAGGAGGCAGAAGCTGCTTCTGGTTCATGGACCCTGGTCACGTAGGGCTGGGAGAGTCAGTAAGATCATGTAATAGGTGCCTACAGTAAGGAGGCAGAAGCTGCTTCTGGTACATGGACCCTGGTCATGTAGGGCTGGGAGAGTCAGTAAGATTGCGTAATAGGGGCCTACAGTAAATCAGTAAGGAGGCAGAAGCTGCTTCTGGTACATGGACCCTGGTCATGTAGGGCTGGGAGAGTCAGTAAGATTCTGTAATAGGGGCCTACAGTAAGTCAGTAAGGAGGCAGAAGCTGCTTCTGGTACATGGACCCTGGTCATGTAGGGCTGGGAGAGTCAGTAAGATTCTGTAATAGGGGCCTACAGTAAATCAGTAAGGAGGCAGAAGCTGCTTCTGGTACATGGACCCTGGTCATGTAGGGCTGGGAGAGTCAGTAAGATTCTGTAATAGGGGCCTACAGTAAGTCAGTAAGGAGGCAGAAGCTGCTTCTGGTACATGGACCCTGGTCATGTAGGGCTGGGAGAGTCAGTAAGATTATGTAATAGGGGCCTACAGTAAATCAGTAAGGAGGCAGAAGCTGCTTCTGGTACATGGACCCTGGTCATGTAGGGATGGGAGAGTCAGTAAGATTCTGTAATAGGGGCCTACAGTAAGTCAGTAAGGAGGCAGAAGCTGCTTCTGGTACATGGACCCGGGTCATGTAGGGCTGGGAGAGTCAGTAAGATTATGTAATAGGGGCCTACAGTAAATCAGTAAGGAGGCAGAAGCTGCTTCTGGTACATGGACCCTGGTCATGTAGGGCTGGGAGAGTCAGTAAGATTCTGTAATAGGGGCCTACAGTAAGTCAGTAAGGAGGCAGAAGCTGCTTCTGGTACATGGACCCTGGTCATGTAGGGCTGGGAGAGTCAGTAAGATTATGTAATAGGGGCCTACAGTAAATCAGTAAGGAGGCAGAAGCTGCTTCTGGTACATGGACCCTGGTCATGTAGGGCTGGGAGAGTCAGTAAGATTCTGTAATAGGGGCCTACAGTAAGTCAGTAAGGAGGCAGAAGCTGCTTATGGTACATGGACCCTGGTCATGTAGGGCTGGGAGAGTCAGTAAGATTCTGTAATAGGGGCCTACAGTAAATCAGTAAGGAGGCAGAAGCTGCTTCTGGTACATGGACCCTGGTCATGTAGGGCTGGGAGAGTCAGTAAGATTCTGAAATAGGGGCCTACAGTAAGTCAGTAAGGAGGCAGAAGCTGCTTCTGGTACATGGACCCTGGTCATGTAGGGTTGGGAGAGTCAGTAAGATTCTGTAATAGAGGCCTACAGTAAGTCAGTAAGGAGGCAGAAGCTGCTTCTGGTACATGGACCCTGGTCATGTAGGGCTGGGAGAGTCAGTAAGATTATGTAATAGGGGCCTACAGTAAGTCAGTAAGGAGGCAGAAGCTGCTTCTGGTACATAGACCCTGGTCATGTAGGGCTGGGAGAGTCAGTAAGATTATGTAATAGGGAACTACAGTAAGTCAGTAAGGAGGCAGAAGCTGCTTCTGGTACATGGACCCTGGTCATGTAGGGCTGGTAGAGTCAGTAAGATTATGTAATAGGTGCCTACAGTAAGTCAGTAAGGAGGCAGAAGCTGCTTCTGGTACATGGACCCTGGTCATGTAGGGCTGGGAGAGTCAGTAAGATTCTGTAATAGGGGCCTACAGTAAATCAGTAAGGAGGCAGAAGCTGCTTCTGGTACATGGACCCTGGTCATGTAGGGCTGGGAGAGTCAGTAAGATTCTGAAATAGGGGCCTACAGTAAGTCAGTAAGGAGGCAGAAGCTGCTTCTGGTACATGGACCCTGGTCATGTAGGGTTGGGAGAGTCAGTAAGATTCTGTAATAGAGGCCTACAGTAAGTCAGTAAGGAGGCAGAAGCTGCTTCTGGTACATGGACCCTGGTCATGTAGGGCTGGGAGAGTCAGTAAGATTATGTAATAGGGGCCTACAGTAAGTCAGTAAGGAGGCAGAAGCTGCTTCTGGTACATAGACCCTGGTCATGTAGGGCTGGGAGAGTCAGTAAGATTATGTAATAGGGAACTACAGTAAGTCAGTAAGGAGGCAGAAGCTGCTTCTGGTACATGGACCCTGGTCATGTAGGGCTGGTAGAGTCAGTAAGATTATGTAATAGGTGCCTACAGTAAGTCAGTAAGGAGGCAGAAGCTGCTTCTGGTACATGGACCCTGGTCATGTAGGGCTGGGAGAGTCCGTAAGATTCTGTAATAGGGGCCTACAGTAAGTCAGTAAGGAGGCAGAAGCTTCTTCTGGTACATGGACCCTGGTCATGTAAGGCTGGGAGAGTCAGTAAGATTATGTAATAGGGGCCTACAGTAAGTCAGTAAGGAGGCAGAAGCTGCTTATGGTACATGGACCCTGGTCATGTAGGGCTGGGAGAGTCAGTAAGATTCTGTAATAGGGGCCTACAGTAAATCAGTAAGGAGGCAGAAGCTGCTTCTGGTACATGGACCCTGGTCATGTAGGGCTGGGAGAGTCAGTAAGATTCTGAAATAGGGGCCTACAGTAAGTCAGTAAGGAGGCAGAAGCTGCTTCTGGTTCATGGACCCTGGTCACGTAGGGCTGGGAGAGTCAGTAAGATCATGTAATAGGTGCCTACAGTAAGGAGGCAGAAGCTGCTTCTGGTACATGGACCCTGGTCATGTAGGGCTGGGAGAGTCAGTAAGATTGCGTAATAGGGGCCTACAGTAAATCAGTAAGGAGGCAGAAGCTGCTTCTGGTACATGGACCCTGGTCATGTAGGGCTGGGAGAGTCAGTAAGATTCTGTAATAGGGGCCTACAGTAAGTCAGTAAGGAGGCAGAAGCTGCTTCTGGTACATGGACCCTGGTCATGTAGGGCTGGGAGAGTCAGTAAGATTATGTAATAGGGGCCTACAGTAAGTCAGTAAGGAGGCAGAGCTGCTTCTGGTACATGGACCCTGGTCATGTAGGGCTGGGAGAGTCAGTAAGATTATGTAATAGGGGCCTACAGTAAGACAGTAAGGAGGCAGAAGCTGCTTCTGGTACATGAACCCTGGTCATGTAGGGCTGGGAGAGTCAGTAAGATTCTGTAATAGGGGCCTACAGTAAGTCAGTAAGGAGGCAGAAGCTGCTTCTGGTACATGGACCCTGGTCACGTAGGGCTGGGAGAGTCAGTAAGATTATGTAATAGGGGCCTACAGTAAATCAGTAAGGAGGCAGAAGCTGCTTCTGGTACATGGACCCTGGTCATGTAGGGCTGGGAGAGTCAGTAAGATTCTGTAATAGGGGCCTACAGTAAGTCAGTAAGGAGGCAGAAGCTGCTTCTGGTACATGGACCCTGGTCATGTAGGGCTGGGAGAGTCAGTAAGATTATGTAATAGGGGCCTACAGTAAATCAGTAAGGAGGCAGAAGCTGCTTCTGGTACATGGACCCTGGTCATGTAGGGATGGGAGAGTCAGTAAGATTCTGTAATAGGGGCCTACAGTAAGTCAGTAAGGAGGCAGAAGCTGCTTCTGGTACATGAACCCTGGTCATGTAGGGCTGGGAGAGTCAGTAAGATTCTGTAATAGGGGCCTACAGTAAGTCAGTAAGGAGGCAGAAGCTGCTTCTGGTACATGGACCCTGGTCACGTAGGGCTGGGAGAGTCAGTAAGATTATGTAATAGGGGCCTACAGTAAATCAGTAAGGAGGCAGAAGCTGCTTCTGGTACATGGACCCTGGTCATGTAGGGCTGGGAGAGTCAGTAAGATTCTGTAATAGGGGCCTACAGTAAGTCAGTAAGGAGGCAGAAGCTGCTTCTGGTACATGGACCCTGGTCATGTAGGGCTGGGAGAGTCAGTAAGATTATGTAATAGGGGCCTACAGTAAGTCAGTAAGGAGGCAGAAGCTGCTTCTGGTACATGGACCCTGGTCATGTAGGGTTGGGAGAGTCAGTAAGATTCTGTAATAGAGGCCTACAGTAAGTCAGTAAGGAGGCAGAAGCTGCTTCTGGTACATGGACCCTGGTCATGTAGGGCTGGGAGAGTCCGTAAGATTCTGTAATAGGGGCCTACAGTAAGTCAGTAAGGAGGCAGAAGCTTCTTCTGGTACATGGACCCTGGTCATGTAAGGCTGGGAGAGTCAGTAAGATTATGTAATAGGGGCCTACAGTAAGTCAGTAAGGAGGCAGAAGCTGCTTATGGTACATGGACCCTGGTCATGTAGGGCTGGGAGAGTCAGTAAGATTGTGTAATAGGGGCCTACAGTAAGTCAGTAAAGAGGCAGAAGCTGCTTCTGGTACATGGACCCTGGTCATGTAGGGCTGGGAGAGTCAGTAAGATTGTGTAATGGGGGCCTACAGTAAGTCAGTAAGGAGGCAGAAGCTGCTTCTGGTACATGGACCCTGGTCATGTAGGGCTGGGAGAGTCAGTAAGATTATGTAATAGGGGCCTACAGTAAGTCAGTAAGGAGGCAGAAGCTGCTTCTGGTACATGGACCCTGGTCATGTAGGGCTGGGAGAGTCAGTAAGATTATGTAATAGCTGCCTACAGTAAGTCAGTAAGGAGGCAGAAGCTGCTTCTGGTACATGGACCCTGGTCATGTAGGGCTGGGAGAGTCAGTAAGATTCTGTAATAGGGGCCTACAGTAAGTCAGTAAGGAGGCAGAAGCTGCTTCTGGTACATGGACCCTGGTCATGTAGGGCTGGGAGAGTCGGTAAGATTGTGTAATAGGGGCCTACAGTAAGTCAGTAAGAAGGCAGAAGCTGCTTCTGGTACATGGACCCTGGTCATGTAGGGCTGGGAGAGTCAGTAAGATTGCGTAATAGGGGCCTACAGTAAGTCAGTAAGGAGGCAGAAGCTGCTTCTGGTACATGGACCCTGGTCATGTAGGGCTGGGAGAGTCGGTAAGATTGTGTAATAGGGGCATACAGTAAGTCAGTAAGGAGGCAGAAGCTGCTTCTGGTACATGGACCCTGGTCATGTAGGGTTGGGAGAGTCAGTAAGATTGTGTAATAGGGGCCTACAGTAAGTCAGTAAGGAGGCAGAAGCTGCTTCTGGTACATGGACCCTGGTCATGTAGGGCTGGGAGAGTCAGTAAGATTATGTAATAGGGGCCTACAGTAAGTCAGTAAGGAGGCAGAAGCTGCTTCTGGTACATAGACCCTGGTCATGTGGGACTGGGAGAGTCAGTAAGATCATGTAATAGGTGCCTACAGTAAGGAGGCAGAAGCTGCTTCTGGTACATGGACCCTGGTCATGTAGGGCTGGGAGAGTCAGTAAGATTCTGTAATAGGGGTCTACAGTAAGTCAATAAGGAGGCAGAAGCTGCTTCTGGTACATGGACCCTGGTCATGTAGGGCTGGGAGAGTCAGTAAGATTATGTAATAGGATGCCTACAGTAAGTCAGTAAGGAGGAAGAAGCTGCTTCTGGTACATGGACCCTGGTCATGTAGGGCTGGGAGAGTCAGTAAGATTATGTAATAGGGTTCCTACAGTAAGTCAGTAAGGAGGCAGAAGCTGCTTCTGGTACATGGACCCTGGTCATGTAGGGCTGGGAGAGTCAGTAAGATTCTGTAATAGGGGCCTACAGTAAGTCAGTAAGGAGGCAGAAGCTGCTTCTGGTACATGGACCCTGGTCATGTAGGGCTGAGAGAGTCAGTAAGATTCTGTAATAGGGGCCTACGGTAAGTCAGTAAGGAGGCAGAAGCTGCTTCTGGTACATGGACCCTGGTCATGTAGGGCTGGGAGAGTCAGTAAGATTGTGTAATAAGGGCCTACAGTAAGTCAGTAAGGAGGCAGAAGCTGCTTCTGGTACATAGACCCTGGTCATGTGGGGCTGGGAGAGTCAGTAAGATCATGTAATAGGTGCCTACAGTAAGGAGGCAGAAGCTGCTTCTGGTACATGGACCCTGGTCATGTAGGGCTGGGAGAGTCAGTAAGATTCTGTAATAGGGGTCTACAGTAAGTCAATAAGGAGGCAGAAGCTGCTTCTGGTACATGGACCCTGGTCATGTAGGGCTGGGAGAGTCAGTAAGATTCTGTAATAGGGGCCTACAGTGTCAGTAAGGAGGCAGAAGCTGCTTCTGGTACATGGACCCTGGTCATGTAGGGCTGGGAGTCAGTAAGATTCTGTAATAGGGGCCTACAGTAAGTCAGTAAGGATAGCAGATGCTGCTAATTAGCAATCCTTTTTCTATCGTGCAGGGGCCGCCCATCGCAGGGCAAGGCCGCCTAACATGCTGACGCCTCCACCCTTGAAGCAGAAATTGCGATCGCTTCACAATTTCTGCTTCATCTTAGAAATTAGTGAAGCATCCTGCCAGCTTAGCTGTACCTGCACGATACCTACCGCATTCTTCTCGATTGCAATGGCTGTGTGTGATGCCACCGTGATCACGTCTATTTTGTCTGCTTATTTTCTCGCCGCACCACACTTGCAATGCTCTATCTTCTCACTGGAAATGGAGCATTGCCCTCACCCCGTGACCGCCTCTGCCTGATTAACAAGTAATCGCATTGTCTGCAGCCCCCACGTAGAGAATGCAGGTGCATGTGCAGGACGGGCGCTGCGCATGCGTCCGCAACTTTTTCTCAATAATTCCTTTTGGATCACACACTGCAATCCAACCTAAATTTGGCCCAGAGTCACCATTTTACAGGCAGCCGGTGAAGGGAGCAGAGAATGGGTGTTATGTGGCAGGAACGGGCTGGTTAGGTAACAGCCTGGCTGCTGCATTCTGTACAAATTACAACCGGTACAATTCTATTGCTGGGAGACCCAGGTAGAGGCCATTGCAGTAGTCTATGCGTAATGACACAAGTGCATGTATGACTGTAGGTAGATCTTCTGAAGGAATAAAGTGCTGGAGTCTGGCTATGTTCCTCAGATGAGGATCTGATTGTGGCTGATACCTGGTGTCTAAATGTCACTCCACCATCCAGGACACCAAGATTCTGCACAGGATCAGCATTTTGTAACTCGGAACCCACAAGTGTAAGTCTGGTTGGAAACAAAGTTGAGCTGTAGCCCTGCCCTTTGTTGGTGAGCTTCTATCATAAGGACCTATTTCACCAGGACTTATTTACAGCCAACTGGCATCACCCACACCTGGAGCTCAGCTACACAATGATTTAGGATTGGTACTGGATTCTCAGTACCCGGAGCAAGAGACAGGTCATCTGCATAGCAGTGGTAGATGAGGACATGATGTCTGATTATTATACCCAGTGGTAGCATGTATATTGCAAAAATCATAGGAGATAGGATAAGAACCTTAAAGAACAACGCATGGCAATTAGTATACTCCAGAAGACTAAAATGGTTCCTCACCTGAGTGATGTCCATTGCGTGCAACAAGAGCGGATTTATTTCTCAGACCATGGAAGTGGCTTCTCACTTGTGTGACTTCGCTGATGTGTAACAAGATGTGATTTGTGTGCAAAGGTTTTCCCGCACTCAGAGCAAGAAAATGGCCTCTCACCTGTGTGACTTCTGTGATGTCTAGCAAGTTGTGATTTCTGTGCAAAACATTTCCCGCATTCAGAGCAAGAAAATGGCTTCTCACCTGTGTGACTTCTCTTATGTATAACAAGATCTGATTTGTGTGCAAAATATTTCCCACACTCGGAACATGGAAATGGCCTCTCACCTGTGTGACTTCTCTGATGTATAACAAGTTGTGATTTCCGGATAAAACATTTCCCGCACTCAGAGCAAGAAAATGGCTTCTCACCTGTGTGACTTCTGTGATGCATAACAAGATCTGATTTGCGTGCAAAACATTTCCCACACTCAGAACATGGAAATGGCTTCTCACCTGTGTGACTTCTCTGATGTGTAACAAGTTTTGATTTCTGGATGAAACATTTCTCACACTTAGAGCAAGAAAATGGCTTCTCACCTGTGTGACTTCTATAATGTATAACAAGAACTGATTTGTGTGCAAAACATTTCCCACACTCAGGACATGGAAATGACTTCTCACCTGTGTGACTTCGCTGATGTGCAACAAGTTGTGATTTCCAGGTAAAACATTTTCCACACTCAGAACATGGAAATGGCCTCTCCCCTGTCCTACCTGTCTGATGGGTAATAAGCTTTGTGTTCTGTGTAAAACATTTGGCATCTATAAAACAGAGAAACACCGTATCTACTGTCAGAGCTGTAACAGATGCACCAATATCAAAGTGAATAGGAGAACATTTCCCAGGATCAGGGGGATCAGCTGATAGAGCTGGATGTATAATTGGGGTAATGGGGTTATCTCCTGGAGAATCTGGTCTACTGTCATTATCTTTTGTGTCACAATCCGGGGATAACATTAGATGTCCTTCTGAGATATTCCTGTGTCCATCTGCTGGAAATAAAACACATTATGGAAATGTTACATTTTCTGTAACAATATTAATCTTGTAAACAATAGGAGAAGACGACTCTCTGGGACACTTAATTGTAAATGTGTGTGTATAATAAAACATAACTTTTAATGAAGGCTTTATAATATTGTGTCTCAGACTATCATTGTGTCCACCCTCCTGAGAACACTCACAATAACAAATGTAATATTATAATAAGACTTAGATGTATCTCTCTCTTGTACTGGTAACTAACCATGAAGTATAAATGGAGATGTAGTCACTCACCAAGTCCTATGTCAGCACCAATGTAAAACAATGGATGGGGAACATATCGTATGAATTGGAGATTCTAGATGAACAATAACATCAGTCATATGAGCTGATGGATCAGAGAAATGTCTCCTAACGTTACTCCTGGAAGCATTGGTAAGGTAGCATTCCTTTATGTGTGTGCTCATACGCTGGTAAGCGTGTACATGTGTTACTCACCCTTATATAAGGTATATTGCTACAGCAGAGTAGGTGTGGAACAAGGTACTTTACATGCAATACACCATATAATACCCTGTAATCATCATCATCATCTGCTAGGTTATAATCCACTCTTACACCCCCATCATCAGTGTCTTACCGCTATTCTCTCAATAGTAATAAGGATGATGTGTGTACAGTAAGTATGATATAGAGAATTACATATCAGAATCTATACAGCTGCCGCCATACTTCTGCTTCTCATACGTGTGCTACTGGCAGCAGTGAACATCTGAGTGAGAGTGCAGGGAAGACAGCAGAGTCTGATGAGAAAGAGATTGGATCTGCCTTTGCAGGGCTGTACCACACTTGTCACCTCTGTTAGTATATAAAATAATACATAAGGGGAGCGAGGTCCATCCAGACGTGCTTTCTGGAGCTCTCCTCACTAAGTGGCTTTTTATCTACCCTACATGATAACTCTCAGCCGCTGCTGGGACCAAGACCCAATCTATTAAGTCCCCCACTTCTACTGCCCTAAAGCCGCACACTCTGCTCACTTTGGACACTGTTCAAATTCTGGGGCTAAGTGTGCCCAGTCTTTCCTGCACGCTCCAGACACCTGACTTGGAGGCGCTTTTGCCTCAGGAGGGAGCAAATGCTCTCTCGCAACTGCTGGGGACAGAACGGGCTGCCCACAGTCACCGGAGCCTAGCGGTGATATTAGGAAGTGACATGGCTGCCATTTTGGATCCTGGTACCCGGTCATCGCATGCTTTGCCTTCAATAAGGTTTAAAATTGATATAAGCTGCTACCTGACAGCTGGACCGGGGTCACTACACTAAATTGAAGCATTTGCCTGGAGGTGAAACTACCTTCTATTTATAAGGTACCATTATAATCTACTTCCTCTCAGTCTACATGCAGAGCCCAGTATCAAGTATCATCTGAGCACAGCTCATTACACTCTGATTACAACCTCACAATATATTACTTTGTGGATTTATTCACTGAATATATTTTGCCATTTGTGTGTCTCTGTGCTGAGTACTTCACGTCTGTGATCACGCTGACCTCTAGTGGAATTTCTCGGTCATTACTGTGTTATTTGAGTTGCATTACATCAGGTTTACTTGAAATTTTGGCTCGGATTCCCCCGTCACCCCGACTAAGAATGTCATTTTGAATGGAGTCATCTTGATGTAACCTCCTGACAGCGTACTACTGCTCCTTTTATTTATAGATTGTTTGTATTTTCCTATCTCTGAGAGGTCAGTCTCTTTGAAGCCGGCTTACCATGCCTCCCAAAATTTTTCAAAGGTACCAAATCGGCCCCACCTGTCCATCTCTTTGGTACCTCGAATTCAGTTGGTCCTTCTGAGACCGCTACAACATCATCTGCTTCTTCTTGTCAGTCGCACAGCCCAGCTGTAATGGCTGAAGACGTCTTAAGACACTCTAGATCAGGCTTTTTCAACCAGTGTGCCGTGGCACACTAGTGTGCCGCGACCAGTTGCAAGGTGTGCCGCGGAGCCAGAGCAGCTTCCTGCACCTTCAGAGAGAACTGTTGGCCTGGGCTCTTCTTAGAGCATCAGTCATGCTCTGACCGCGACGTATGCTTTGAAGACACAGCGGTATGATGATATAGGCCACACCCGCCTGCACACACATCTTCCAGTTCCTGTCTGCATACACAGCTTTCCTTGCCCACCCACATCCACACATGCCCGACCACCCGCTGCTCAGTATTCGCAGCACTCCACTATGAACAATCCCCTCCACTGAGGGACAGGGAGGAGGACAGCTGACCGGTAGGGGCTAATATTTGTTTTTGTTTTTTCTCCTGTGGGGAACAATAGGATTTATGTGAGGAGAATATGGATTTATGGTGGAACAATGTGAATAATTCATGTGGGGAGCAATAGCATTTAATTTATGTAGGGAGCAATATGATCTATGTGGGGAGCAATGTGATTGTTTTCTTCTGCATAGGCTAATGGATGTGTGGATTTTTTTTTACTATGAAGACCAATGTGTGTGTGTTTTTTTTTTTTCTGTGGGGAACTGATGGTGTGCCTTGGCAATTTTAAAATATTGTTTGGTGTGCCGTGAGTAAAAAAAGGTTGAAAATCACTGCTCTAGATGGTCCTGTTACTCTACGCTCTATACATTCTATGTTATCTGCATTTAAGGACTGAAATATCTCAGAATTTAACTCTAATATTCAAGCTTTGAGGTCCAGTATCAGTGAGATTGGCACTCGTACAGACTAAAATGAAAGATTGTTGCGTCTCACAAAGATCTGATTTCAGCACATGACACCCTTCAGGAAGACATGGGCTCTATTCGTGATAAATTCATTGATTTAGAAGACTGCTCTCTGAGAAATAATATCAGAATAATGGGGATCATTCCGAGTTGTTCGCTCATTATTTTTCTTTCGCAACGGAGCAATTAGTCGCTAATGCGCATGCGCAATGTCTGCAGTGCGACTGCGCCAAGTAAATTTGCTATGCAGTTAGGTATTTTACTCACGGCATTACGAGGTTTTTTCTTCGTTCTGGTGATCGCATGTGATTGACAGGAAGTGAGTGTTTCTGGGCGGAAACTGGCTGTTTTATGGGAGTGTGTGAAAAAACGCTACAGTTTCTGGAAAAAACGCGGGAGTGGCCGGAGAAACGGAGGAGTGTCTGGGTGAACGCTGGGTGTGTTTGTGACGTCAAACCAATAACGACAAGCACTGAACTGATCGCAGATGCCGAGTAAGTGTGGAGCTACTCAGAAACTGCTAAGAAGTGTCTATTCGCAATTTTGCTAATATTTCGTTCGCAATTTTGATAAGCTAAGATTCACTCCCAGTAGGCGGCGGCTTAGCGTGTGCAAAGCTGCTAAAAGCAGCTTGCGAGCGAACAACTCGGAATGAGGGTCAATGGGCGTTCCGGATTCTGCTACAAATGCTGAGCTTTATGATTATGCCACGGTTCTCTTTTCAGAAACTTTCACTGAAGGCTTCTTCCGCTGACCTTCTTATTGATAGGATCCATAGACTCCCAAAGTCCAACCAGGCCCCTATCCAAGCACCGAGGGACACTCTGCTCAGGGTCCACTTTCTTCATATTAAAGAACGCATTCTACAGGCTGCTTTGCCTTCCTCATCCACAGCTGATTGCCTGGATAATCTGTAGATATTTCCGGATATTTCTCCTGTGATGCTGGCCAAAAGGCGTCTATTCCACCCAAGGAAATGTATAATACAAATGGGGCTTTCCTACTAAGCTTATTGTAATGTGAAACGGAGCCTTCACAGTGATACCATCAACCGAGGATTTTAATACCTACCGGTAAATCCTTTTCTTGTAGTCTGTAGGGGATACTGGGATGGTCTTAGTACCATGGGGTATATATGGGGTCCATTGGAGCCTGGCAATTTAAAACTTCTTCAGAGTGTGCTGGCTCCTCTCCTCTATGCCCCTCCTGTAGACTCAGTCTAGGAAAACTGTGCCCGAGGAGACGGACATGCTTTGAAAGGCGGAAAAGAGACAAGAAAGTGGTGAGAACGAACCAGCAAACAACATAACAAGAGGATAGCAACACTAACCACAACTTGAAAATAGGGACAGCAAAACCAGACCCAAACTACAACACACAAGAACAACTCTCGCAGGAAAATATCAAAGCACAGAGGCGGGCGCCCAGTATCCCCTATGGACTACGAGAAAAGGATTTACCAGTAGGTATTAAAATTCTATTTTCTCTAATGTCCAAGGGGATACTGGGATGGTCTTAGTACCATGGGCAAGTTCCAAAACTCCAAACTGGGTGGAAGAGTGCTGAGACCCCATCAAAACTGATTGACCAAACTGAAGGTCCTCAGTGTTATGATTCCCGTACTCTAGACCAGAGGAGATCTTTATGGCAGAGGTCTGAGTACTGGAAAGATATGCTGGTACGGGAGCAGGAAAGCCTAGTAACCCCTGGCGCCCTAACTCCGTTGTCTCGCCCGTGTTATCAGAAATCCCCTGCGAGACTATGGTTGCTTGAGCCCATGGCAGCCGCGTTCGAAGGGCGGATTATGTCTGCCCAACCCCGATGCCCCCTCAGGTCTTAATGGGAGACAAAGGGAAATCCGAGACAGGGTGATAACAAGCGGCCCTCTGACTAAGCAACCAGGCCAGGGGTTACAAGCTATCTAACTTAAACCAAAAGTATGTGCGGACAAACCGCCAGGGAAAAGGACAACCAAAGATACACTGATCCGTTACTCCTATCCAGCACCGCTGGATACCAGAGTGGATTTGTGGGAGCGGAATCCTCCGCAAAAGCTCCAGAACACAATAAACTAAATAATAAATAGTAAGCGGTCAAGCCGCAACACACGGCTACGCCGCGACTCACGAACACCACAGGATGTTAAAGGTGCTCGGTCGGACTCCAGGAATAGATGACAAATTCCGAGTACTGGATCACTGAGGACAGGAACAACCGGGTTGAGCAGGACTGGAAACTCTCTGTAACTGACACAGCAAACAGGAAGCTATCACCGGCGTCTGTGAGAAGTCCTGAGAGTGCTTAAATTTGGGAGCCCTCCAATCATGATCCAGACAGGGTAATCACATAATGATGCCGTGCAGCTGCATGCTGCACGGCCAGAATACACAAGCACTGATTAATTAAGACCCAGCAACGGGGAACGCGGTCTGACCGTGGCGTCCCCGTTGCTAGGGTCTGAGCGGCTCCGTGCGCCCGGCGTCTAGCGTTGCTAGGGAGCCGGCGGCTGTCTGCCTGCGGCGTCCCTAGTTGCTAGGCGCCGGGCCGCACTGACGGGCGGACCCTCGGCGCCTAACACTCAGTAGCCAAGGTGTTGAACCTTTAAAACTTTACAGCGTGTTCGAATCCAACCAAGTAGCTGCCCAGCATAACTGCAAAGCCAAGACACCCCGGGCAGCCACCTAGGAAGAACCCACTGACCGTGTGGAGTGGGCCTGAACAGACCTCGGAAGCGGCAAAGCTGCCGAAGAGTGAGCCTGTTGGATCGTAAGCCTGATCCAACACACAATAGACTACTTCAAAGCAGCACAACCAATCTTTGAAGCATCATAGAGAACAAAAAGCGAGTCTGATTTTCTGAGACGAGCTGGCCTCTTGACATAAATCTCCAAAGCCCGAACACCGTCCAAGGACATTGGTGTAACAGACGTGCCAGTGACAACCAGAACCACCATTGGCCAATTGATATGAAATGCTGACACCACCTTAGGCAAGAATGTCTAGCGAGTTTTTAGCAATGCTCTATCCTCATGAAACACCACAGATGGACTCTTACAGAAAAAGGCCTCTAATTCCAAAACACGCCTCACTGAGGCCAAGGACAACATGATAGCCTGCCATGTCAAATACTCCATGTCCACCTTGTGTAAATGTTCAATCAAACCGATTGGAGAAAGGCCAGAACCAAATTGAGAACTCATGGCGCTGTGGGAGGAACAAAGGGTGGTCGAATATAAAGGACACCCGTCAAGAACATCTGGACCACTGGGAGAACAGCCAATTGTTCCCTGGAAGAAAAAGACAAGGCTGAGATTTGAACTTTTATGGAGCCTAAACATAGGCCCACATCCACAATAGCCTGCAGGAAGTGCAAGAAATGTCCCAGATGAAAATCCATAGCAGAATACTGTTGACCCTCACACCAAGAGACACATTTCTTCCATATGCAATGGTAATGTTTCGATGCGACCATCTGGCCGGTTTGGAGCATAGTCGAGATAACCTTGCCCGGAATCTCTTTCCTGGCAAAAATCCTCCCAATATACTTCAATTGCATCAAACGTAGCCGTGGTAAGTCTGGATAGATGAACGGCCCTTGTGTAAGACGATCATTCTGAATTGGCAGAGGCCAGGGGCCTATAAGTAATAAGGATAGAATGTCTACATACCAGGCCCTGCGGTGCCAGTCTGGGGCAATCAAAATTGCCTGAACCCTGTCCCTTTAAGTCCTTTGAGAACTCTTGGAATTAGAGGAACTGGAGGGAACAAGTACACTAACCGGTAAATCCACGGTGTCGCCAGAGCGTCCACTGCTGCGGCCTGTGGATCCCTCATCCCAGAACAGTAACACAGAAACTTCTTGGTGAGCTGAGAAACCAACAAGTTGATTTGCGGGTAGCCCCACCGATTAAATATCTGCTGAAACACTTGCGGGTAGAGGCCCCATTCCCCCAGGTGCAGATCGTGTCTACTGAGGAAGTCTGATCACCAATTGTCTACTCCCGGAATGAATATGGCGGAAATGGCCTTGGGATTCCGCTCCACACAGAGGAGTATCTGTGACACCTCCCTCATTGCAGCTCTGCTCTTTGGACCTCCTTGTTGGTTTATGTACGTCACAGTTGGTAAGTTTTCCGACCATACCTGTATGGCCTAATACTGAATGAAATAAAGAGGTCAGCAGAAGGGCATTGTAAATCGCCCCGAGTTCCAAAACATTTATCGGAAGGGAAGCCTCTTGATCAGACCACCTTCATTGGAACCGAGCCCCTAGGGTCACTGCACCACAACCATGGAGGCTTGCATCCATTGTCAGCAGAATCCAATGATGAATTCCAAAGTGTAGACCCTCTGGAAGGGAGATCAGCAACCACCACAAGAGGGAAATCCTGGCGTTTGGTGAAAGGCATATCATCTGGCGCATGTGCAGATGTGACCCAGACCATTTTTCCAGCAGATCCAGCTGGAATGGTCATGCATGGAATCTTCCGTACCGAATTGCGTCGTAGGAGGCCATCATCTTTCCCAGTAAGCGTATGCAAAGATGTACCGAAACTTTGTTCAGCTTCAAAATGGAACATACCATCATCTGAATTATCTTTGCCTTGTCCACAGGAAGGAGCACCTTCTGAGAAACCGTGTCCAGTATCATTACCAGGAACTGAAGCCTCTGCATAGGTTCTAAGTGGGATTTCTGCAGATTGAGAATCCACCCATGATCCCTGAGTAGTCTGTGCTCTGAATATAGCCATTATGAGGAGATCGTCCAAGTATGGAACAATGTTCACTTCCTGCTTGTGGAGTTGTAGCAACATCTCTGTCATCACCCCTGATAACACCCTCAGTGCCGTTGAGAGACCGAAAGGCAAGGCCTGGACCTGGTAGTGACTGTCCTGCGGTGCAAACTTGAGGTAAGCCTGAAGAGGTGGCCATATTGGGATGTGAAGATACGCATCCTTAATATCCAGAGAAACCAGGAATTCCCCTTCCTCCATGTCATGCTTGGTTTGAGTTGGGGATCGGACGACTGATAATTGACTGAGGGAGCAGCTATCGGCAAAGGCAGGAAACGAGGTGGCTGAATGTAGTTCTTACTCATGGATTGAAGACTTAGGCCCGTGGATGTAGAGGGGTAGGCAATGAGGAAAATGACAAAGAATGATACACTGAAGAAAGAGGAATTCAGTTTTAATGAGACCTCAATCATACACAACGACTAGGAGAGAAGTCTGAGAGAATTCTGAAAGATGGAAGGTTAGTGATTTGTAAACGATGCTGAAGAACACTGACTGAAGAAGTGACTTGTGATTTGTAAACGATGCTGAAGAACACTGAATTAAGAGATGACTTGTGATTTTTAAACAATGCTGAAGAGAGGATTGCTGTGAGCACCATCAGCAAATGGAGACCCTCTACCAGATAGAGGGCCCAGTGGTTAAACCACAAGAGCAGGTGGACTGGGAGCAAAGGACTGCAATAACAGAACTGACCACCAGGCGGACACAACAGAGCCAGGATACCAGGGGTTAACCTGAGAGCACAGAGTTCAGGGCACCCTACAGCAGCAAGTAACTTGAAGTACTGGCAACATAGCTAAGCATCAACCCCTCTTTATAAGGGAAGCCTGTACCGGATTGGCTGGACGCGAACTGGGACACCTATTGACTTGGATTGGTCTCCAACATGGTGGCTCCCTGCACAGAGGACACATGTGGAACCAGCACACAGCCACTACCTCTGGCCTCAGCCTCCCAGACGCCGCACTCCAGCAACAGGACACTTGGAAACAGACACCTCCGGCTGCCATGCTCCCCTCCCCAGGACACGGACCCCGGCCTCCAGACACCTGGCAGCCGCACCAGAGGACCTCGCTGCTGTAGCTCCTATCCATCGCAGCGACACCAGTCAGCTAAGAGGAAGCTAAGAGTTAGGCCGCAGGGACCAGAACCGGTGGTAAGACTCCGGATGCTGACAGTACCCCCCTTTTTAGGGTGGTCTCCGAACACCTACGCTGCTTAGTGGGATTCTTGGCATGAAAGGCACAACATAGTCTTGGAGCATGAACATCCTCTGCAGCCACCCAAGATCTTTCCTCCGGACCATATCCCCTCCAATCTATGAGATACTGGAGATGACCATACCTCTTGTGGAAGTCAAGAAACATGAACCTCGAATTCCTCATTTTGAGCAGCTTAAACCTTGGGAGGTTAAGGGAAAGCTGCCCAAAAATTATTTAGTACAAGAGGCTTCAGCAGAGAAATGTGAAAGGCATTGGGAATTTTCAAATAGGGAGGCAGTTTCACCTTGTAAGAAACAGGATTCAACACTCTTTTCATAGGATACAGACCGATGAATTTTACTTTCTGGTAGGAACTTTGAGTCTGAGGTTTCTGGTGGATATCCAAACACAATCTCCCACTTTGAGACTAGGAACAGCCCTATGTTTCCGATCAGCGTAGGTCTTTTATTTCTGGGAAGTCTTAAGTAGCGCCTTTTGAATTTGTCTCCAAATCTTAGTGAACTGACGAAAAGCGGATTCAGCAGCAGGAACCTCAAGAGGTGGGAGAGGAAGGAACTCGTGGATGAAAACTATAGTTAATTAAGAAAGGAGTGGAATTGGTAGCAGAATGATATAGGTTATTGTATGCAAACTCAGTGTCACGATCCGGGTATCTGGACGCCATTACTTACCCTTCAGATGCCTCCTAAGGCTGGCTCAGCGTTCCAGGACCGGATCCCATCTGTTATACTGATGTCCACATTCCTGCCTCCTCTCCTGTCACTCTGAGACGCGGTCACCGCAACGCCTGTTACATCCGGAATGGCGTCTCCCGCGGCCTCCGCCGCTGTTCCTGAGTTTCTACATGCAGAATGTCAGAGTGGTGATTACGTCAGCCGCGGCCTCCGCTGTGCCCGCGTGGTTAAATGTGCACTTATCAGTCTGGCGTCTCCTGTCTCCTGTGGCCGGCGCCGCCATTACTGTTTTAATTCCCACATGGATTACAAACCAAACTTCCATCCAAGTGTCTGCATGGGCGCAGCCATCTTGGATTCTGTCATCTGTTCATTTCCACCAATCTGTTGTTTGCAATGTTAATCTGCATAATTGGCTAGCCAATCCCTTCCTTGCTGCAGGTATAAGTAATCTGTGCCTGAGCAAGGAAGGCGTCAGTGCTTTGGTTGTCAAACCTAGTTCCAGTTTGTCTCTCTCCTGTGGTTGTTTTCCAGGTTCCAGCTCCTATCTCCACACTTCCACTAAAGAGACCCGCACCAGCATTCCACCTGCGGTGTAGCCCGACTCTCCTATCCTTTTAGATTCATCTGCTTCCAGCTACAGATCCACCTGCTTACAGCATCCAGCTTCCAGCAGAGGTCAGCTCTTCTTAAAGTGCCGGTACCCTTTTCTGCAGATTATCATTTATCACCGGCATTATAATTTCACTGCTCTCAAGCTCCAAACATCACTTCATATTTCATCGCTCTCAAGCTACATTTATTATTTAACTGGTTCCAGCCGGTATCCACTCCGTGCCAACATCAGTCTGGTTCCAGCCAGTACCCACAGCAACCGTTTTACCTACAGCAGCCCAGCTTTTCCTGGAACACCAGCTGGTACGATCCTGGGCTATCTCCATTGCTACAGTCGGGCCTGGTAAGGACTTTCCAACTAGAAGATTATAAGAACTATCTCACACTACCAGAGCCCTGTGGCCCTTGCCACCCTGTAGTACCCAGGAACTGTATTTATCCTCTGCTGATTTTTATGGTTTTTTTTTACTGCTGCTGTGTTACGGAGTTTGTCATAAATAAACATCATTGACTTTTACCCTGGTTGTCGTGGTCACGCCTTCGGGAAGTTCTTCTACATGTTACTTACTAGGGGTCTGATACAACCTCCCAGGTTCCGTTACATCTCAGCCCCTACAACTGAGGCTGCCTCCCGTCAGCTCAGGCCCTCAGTTGTGACACTCAGCAAATGGGAGGTAATCCATCCAGTCTTCCTGAGCAGGGGACATGAACATCCGTAAGAAAGTTTCCAGATCTTGGTCGACTCTTTCAGTCTGTCCGTCAGTCTGGGGATGGTAGGCTGAAGAGAAGTTCAACTTGATTCCTAGGACAGAGCTGAGAGCTTTCCAGAACTTGGCGACGAATTGAGGACCCTGATCAGAAACTAGTTCCTGTGGAAGGCCATGCAAATGAAAATTGTATAAGAAAAACAATTTGGATAGCTGAGGAGCAAAGGGAAGACCAGTGAGGGGTATGAAGTGAGCCATCTTCGAAAATCATTCCACAATGACCCAAATGGTGTTGTGCCCTCTGGAGACTGGCAAATTGGTTATGAAATCCATAGAGATGTGAGTCCAAGGCTTTTGAGGTGTTGGAAGTGGATGAATAGGACCCGAGGGAGATGTTCGTGGACTTTTATGTTGAACACACTTGGAACAGGCAGCTACAAATTCAAAGACATCCGTTGTAAGATGAGGCCACCAGTAGAATCGCTGAATGAACCTGAGAGTCTTAAGACCACCAGCATGACCCAAGAAAGATGATGGGTGAGCCCACGTAAGCAATTTCCTGCAAAATTTTGGTGCTACAAAAGTTCTCCTCGGAGGAGGGAGAGGAACAGTACGAGTTGAAGCAAATGAAGCCGGATTCAGAATAAATTGTTTCTCAGAGGAGAGTGAATCATCCGTTTGAAAAGAACGAGAAAGTGCATCTGTTCTTCGATTCAAGGTTCCTAGGTGGTTAAAGACTTTGAAGGAGAACCGAGAGAAGAAGAGAGCCCACCTGGCTTGCCATGGGTTTAAACAATAGGTTTAAGCCATCATAGAAGGACTTGGAGACGGGATGGGAGAAGATTCTGAATGATCAGGACTGGGGCTCAATGTTAGTTGATTAGGAAGAAGAAAAGGTCTCAAATCAGTTTGAGAGGTTTCCTGTTGAGGACGAGGTTTAGCTTTCTTATGAGTTTATATTCCAGTTCTGCCCATTCTTCAGCATAACATTATGAAGATCAGAGAACAAGGTCAGGAGGCCAGAAGCGACATAGCAGAAGTATTGAAGTGTGGAAATAGGGAGACATCAGTGAGCATAGACCCCCAGTGGCAATCGGTTACAGAAACATTGTGAGGGCAGTTGTTTATGGGTAATAGCAAGAAGATGACATCCTTGAGCGGTAAAGTAATTTATATGAGCCAGCAACTGGAGCCTGCTACTGTCCTGGACACATGGACTGTTACTGTCACGATCCGGGTATCTGGATGCCATTACCTGCCGTTCAGGTGTCTTCTGAGACTGGCCCAGCGTTCCAAGTCCGGATCTCATCTGTGTCAACACTCGGCACATCCCTCCTGTCATTCTGAGACACTACCACAGCGGCGCCATGTTTGAATCCAACATGGCGTCTCCCGTCCTCCGCGGCCTCCGCCGCCGTTGCTGCAGGTTCTCAGAGTGGTGTATCATGCCTGCCGCGGCCTTTGCTGCCCTCCACGTGTCTCAGCATATAACTGTCATCTGGCGTCTCCTGTCCTCCGCGGCCGGCGCTGCCATTATCACTATATCTGCACATTTAATTTCAAACCAGTTTTCCCTCCAGGTTCCAGCATGGGCGCAGCCATGTTGGATTTGATCACATGCTCCAATTCCTCCAATCCACCGTCTCTGGAATCTGCATAATTGCCCAGCCAATGCCTGCATTGCAGCTGGTATAAGTATTCTGTGTCTGGGCCAGATAGATGTCAGTGCTTTGAATGTCATACCTTGTTCCAGTCTCTCTCTCCTGTGGCTTGTTTCTCTAGGTTCCAGTTCCTGTCTCCAGCATCCACAAAGAGACCCGCACCTGCTCTCCATCCTGCGGTGCAGCCTGACTCTACAGTCCTCCGTGGCTGTCCAGTTTCCAGCTATCTACTATCTGCTTCCAGCAGCCAGCTTTCAACCGATTCCAGTTTCTACAAAACACCAGTGCTGATCCAGCGGATCCTATCTTACCAGCAGTATCCACTACCACCGGTAATCATCTATCAGCTATTCTGTTTCTACGCTCCTTAGCATCTCACATCATCCACTCTGTCTTTCATCACCTGGCTGGTTCCATCCAGCATCCACTCCGTGTCTTACCACCTGGCTGGTTCCATCCAGCTGATACAGCAGCTTACTCAAGTTACAGATTCACCTGTTACAACTACTGGCATGTTCCTCGGCTATCTCCACTACTACAACAAGGCCTGGTAAGGTTTTTCCATCAAAGGACTTTAACATCTGTTCTAACCTACCAGTGCTCTCAGATACCTCCTATGGTTACGTGTTCCAGGAACTGTGTTATTTGCCTCTGTCAATTGCTAAACCTTGAATGCTGTTTGTTGCTTCACGGAGTCTGTTAATAAACTTTTATTTTGAATTTTAACTTGGTTGTCATGGTCACACCTTCGGGTAATCATTCTGCACTTACATGTCCAGGGGTCTGATTAAACCTCCCAAGTTTAATTCATCTCAGCCCCTACAACTGAGGCTTCCTCCCGTCAGCCTAAACCCTCAGTTGTGACAGTTACGCCATAGCTATACTGATGCCCCAAGAGCTCTTATTGGATCTTGCGGGGATTGAGGGGAGCAGGAGGGAAAAAAACAGCAGCAGTCATACAGTATGGAGGATGTAGTCAGCACAGTCTGCCACTAGAAGGAGTTGACAGAGCAGGAGTGGGGAGGCCAGGCAATAATAATAATAATAATAATAATAAAAGCAGTTCAGGCGACCACTTACTACCAGGGAGGGCCGCAGTGGCAGAAGTCCTTGCAGGAAATCACTGAGGCTGTAGTGAAGGGCACCGATCATGGGCTGGCAGTGTCTGTAGCTCCCAGAGAAGCGGCTGGTTTCAGGAGGGCATGTGGCTATATTGCCAGTTTTCAAGATGGCACTTCTGGCAGGGAAGCCCAGATCAGAAGAAACTGGCCGGCTATGGCGGGTGAACCAGGTCAGTAATAAGGCAGGAGAGGAGAGGGTACTAGGATGCAGTGGCACAGGGTAGCGTATCTGGCTGCACAGGAACCCCACGTGTATGTCCTCTATAATTCACAGCTCTGCCAGATTCCCCCGGAGCACCATGGGTTACGAGGAGAGGGGAGATGCCCGGACACTGCTGGAGTGATGACAGGCAAGTGCTCCATGTATTCCCCGCTGCCACGACTCAGGGCTTCAACGGCCGGACAGTAGGAGAAGGCAGGCTGCGGGCGAGTGAGCTGACTAACCTGACGCGTCCCTGCTGAGACAACCAATCCCCGTAGTATGCACCCCATCAGATGCCGGGATAGCAACTCCACTCCATGTCTCCAGCAGTGGTCACCGCTGATCCCCAGTCAGACTCTCCACACGACTCCAACAGCACGGCTAGGCACAAGAGTGGACAGGGCGCACAGCCCTTGGTGAGTAGCAGTGTTACCTCGCTGAGGTCCGGTCCGCGGTGGGATCACTGCACAACTTCAGTCCGCGGCTTCAGATCCGGGTGTAGGCCGCAACCTGCAAAAGCCAAATGAATGGATCCCCGGCTCCGCAACCTTCACACCAGGGTGTCAAAACACACACAGGGGCAAGAAAGGGCACGAAAGAGCCTGTAGGACAGCTGTAAAAGGCAGAAAGGACCTATATAAGCAGGAATTCCTTTATCCTGCTTCCTGCTGCCTTTCCAGTCAGGCCACACACCCCGTGACATCATTTATTGATGTTAAAAACAAAAGTAATGTAGATTTTCGCTCCAATCTAAGACCTAAGAATCTACTTTGGGAGTCACCTCCCTTTTTTTTTAAACAGTCCCCAGCTGGACGAGGATAATTGGAATTTCATTTCTTGGAATTCTAACTTCCTACTGGGCGTAACCCAAAATTTCCATCAGCTGTTTTGGGATGTTTAAACACAGTTGCCTTAGTTTTTAACACAGGCTCTGCTGCCTCTTCTAAGGATAGAATGGCTTACATAGCACTAATTAGCTCAGATGATATGTCCACTGAGCTGAGACCTTCTGAAGTGCAATGAGTCCTCATCCTCCAACGAATCCTCATCTAAAACATGTGTAGACTGTGAAGATGTTGTATCATGTCTATGTGATTTACTTACCACCAACCTTTCAGCCTGCTTTTTTGAGAGGCTGACAACTCCCTAGGTGTATAAACCTCAGAATGAATGTTGCATGTAAAGGTTAATAGGGAAACATATCACTGGTATAGGAGCTGGTATAAACTGCTCAGCTATATTGGATAATGTCTGTGCAAAGTAGCCCAAGAAGGTTCACCAGAACCTGTGCCTGCCTCATTGTACATGTGGGTAAGCGTTGTCGCGACCCGGCGGGGAGTTGTTGGAGCGACTCTAAGGTGCGTATAAGATGCTTTATAGAAAGATCACTCAAAAAAAAAAAAATAGTAATACAATAAAATAAAATAAGAAAACTTATGGCTGTTAAAAAAACAGCAGCCCTCTGACCATGGTCCGGCTCCTGCCGCACCAAAGAACTGATTTGCCTGAGTCAGGAGGCGGGGATATATGGACAGGCCCATTGCATGCTGGGAGGCCGAATGCTTTGACCGTTTTTTGCAAATCTGCTGTCACGTCATCATATCCCAATGTTATCCTGTGGATAACCTGTGGACCCTGGCAGAGAAAGATATATATATTTAAGAGGATAGAATTTGATCGGTGTTGTTACACTGTTTTGTTGGCAGGTTACTTGATACTTTTGTCCTCATTGGTTACTATAGGTCACGTGGACGGGGTTCTCACCATGTCCCCGGACGTAGCGTGTGTTAGATGACGTCACTTTGATGCGCTGGAGTGCGCGACGGATGGCGACATGGACGATTCCACCGGATATATTAGGAGAGTGGTTGTATGTCTCTTTTGTTCTGCACCCTGATGAAAATGCCGCGAATAGAGCATTGAAACGTTGGTACACTAAACCTGCCTGGTCTATTTATTCTGAGTGCCGCCTTGTATGGATTCTACATTACGTTGCACCAACTGATGCAGCCTAGTTTGGAGGGCACCAGCTATTGATTCTTTAATATGTTCTTTAGGTTTCTTTTTCAGGTGGAACCATGGGTCCTGCACGTGATGCAACTGCCAAAAGGGAGCCATTGGTTTTGTCCGAGACCGGCATTTGTTTGTTGGTGATCCCTTGTAGACAGTGAGTAGTATCCATCTACAGTGGAAGAAGCATGGACACCAAGAATCTCAGCGGCGGAACAGTGGGTGAAGTAGATCATGACAAATCGGGACCACAGGCATTTAGGGCACCTAGCAACCACCAATAGTTCCAAACGCATCAGGAACTGCACCAGCAGTACAATGCCAGACCCAGCCAAACAGTCCCACAGTCCCAGATCTGGTGAATTGGAGGGCCACGTGAGATGTGGTGGCAGGTCAGACTGGTGCTCTGAAAACCAATCCAAGCCTTTCAGCCACTGTTCCGCCGCTGAGAGCAAACCTAAAGTTTAACACTAATGCGATAGCTGTTTGTATGGTAATTATTTTGGGCAATAGAGTAGGACCTGCAGTATAGTGGGGTCCCTTGTCGGGGGCTGCAGGCTTAAATGCACTGAGCAATACATGAACTAAAACTCCACTGTTTATTATTGTTAGTTAAAATAGTAATGCAAGACACATTTATGTAGTAAGGCTACTGGGAGACCTTAGATTGAGCAATATTGGATCTGACCATTACATTCCCTAAAGTCATAACCTCAGATCTGCACAGAGCAGGAACTATTATTCACAAGTAATTAGGAATGGGTTCATCATGAACAAGTCCACAATTACAGTCTAAAGGTTACATAATTATTTCAAGTCTACACAATTGATATTTGAGGATAAAGCCTTTAACAGAAAACACCCCTGAAGAACTCACTATTGATGAAACGCGTTGGTGACATGTAATTTGGATTTAGAGTGAATTGGAGTGGATAAGAACAAGCCCGCCCATGCAAGGGTGACAACAAGTGCAAAACGCTTGTCTTATGATTATACAGATATGTACTTGTGATAAGCTTTTACTTTGTTTTACTTGAAGTTCTAGATTCAAATTTCATTTTATACAAATTGTATTTGGTGAGCTCAGGCCTACTGTATAGCAGGAAATATTTCATACTCCACAAAAACAATACTAATTATATTATATACATACATATATACACATTTATATATAATCACTAATAATAAACTTCTGCTTGTTATTTTTAATAACATTATACTGTTGTGTGTAATAACTCTCTACATGTGATATTTGTCATTGATAGCCTTGTGTTAGAAACACCCAACTGAGAACAGGGCTGATGGCGGAGGAGGGTGTAGGATAAGAGATTGCTGTAGTGACTGAGCAATGAGAATATGTGACTTCTGTAATAAGTGTTTATTACTCACCTGTGCTGATATCTGTAGGGATCTCCTCCTCCTTACACTGCTGATCACCCCTCACATAAGTCTCTTCTTCTCCCTCTATATCTTCTGCCTTTATATCAGTCATATACGACTCTTCTTCTCTCTCTATATCTTCTGCCTTTATATCAGTCACATACGTCTCTTCTTCTCCCTCTATATCTTCTGCCTTTATATCAGTCACATACGTCTCTTCTTCTCCCTCTGTATCTTCTGCCTTTATATCAGTCACATACGTCTCTTCTTCTCCCTCTATATCTTCTGCCTTTATATCAGTCACATACGTCTCTTCTTCTCCCTCTATATCTTCTGTTTTAATATCAGTCACATACGTCTCTTCTTCTCCCTCTGTATCTTCTGCCTTTATATCAGTCACATACGTCTCTTCTTCTCCCTCTATATCTTCTGTTTTAATATCAGACAGACGTTCTACCTAAAAACAAAAAACACTATACTGACATTTGCATACAGTCAGATTAAACGGAGGTGAAACAGTATAATATAAGTGTATAATACACACAGCTCCTCTTCAGATCATATAGTGACAGTCTCTTTGGTATATTGGGGAGACACTAAATCCCACCTACCTGATCCTCCTGTGGGATCCTGTGATTCTCCTCTGTACAATCCTGGGAATACAGAGGACGGGGACATCTCTCTGGTGTATCTCTGTTACTGGGCCCATCTGTAGGAGACACACAGTGACTGAGTATAGTGTATATATGTGATTATCAGATGATGTGTGTATATAGGGGCCCCCATACCTGCTCTCCCCTGTACAATACATGACAGTCTCCTCTTACCCAGTGATGTGAGGGGCCGGTGATTCTCCATCATCACGTCCTTGTACAGACCCCTGTGTTCCTCTATATACTCCCCTTCCTGCATGGAGACATAGACAGCGACATCATGACACCTTATAGGAACCTGACACACACAGTGATACAGTCATCACCCAGACACATCCCTCGGTGATACTGAATAATGCCCCATTCCCAGCAGTCACCTCTCCAGTCACCACCCAGACACGTCCCCTGATGTTACTGTATAATGCCCCATTCCCAGCAGTCACCTCTCCAGTAATAACCCAGACACGTCCCCTGGTGTTACTGTATAATGTCCCATTCCCAGCAGTCATCTCTCCAGTCATCACCCAGACACATCCCCTGGTGTTACAGTATAATGCCCCATTCCCAGCAGTCACCTCTCCAGTAATAACCCAGACACGTCCCCTGGTGTTACTGTATAATGTCCCATTCCCAGCAGTCACCTCCCCAGGCATCACCCAGACACATCCCCTGGTGTTACTGTATAATTTCCCATTCCCAGAAGTCCCCGCTCCAGTCATCACCCAGACACGTACCCTGGTGTTACTGTATAATGTCCAATACCCAGCAGTCACCTCTCCAGTCATCACCCAGACACGTCCCCCAGAGTTACTGTATAATGTCTCATTCCCAGCAGTCACCTCTCCAGTCATCACCCAAACACATCCAGTGGGACTATGTATAATGTCCCATTCCCAGCAGTCACCTCTCCAGTCATCCCCCAAACACATCCCCCGGTGTTACTGAATAATGCCCCATTCCCAGCAGTCACCTCCCCAGTCATCACCCAGATACATCCCCTGGTGTTACTGTATAATGTCCAAATCCCAGCAGTCACCTCTCCAGTCATCAGCCAGACACATCCCTTGGTGTTACTGTATAATGCCCCATTCCCAGCAGTCACCTCTCCAGTCATCACCCAGACACATCCCCTGGCGTTACTGTATAATGTCCCATTCCCGGCAGTCACCTCTCCAGTCATCACCCAGACACGTCTCCTGGTGTTACTGCATAATGTCCCATTCCCGGCAGTCACCTCTCCAGTCATCACCCAGACACATCCCCTGGTGTTACTGTATAATGTCCCATTCCCGACAGTCACCTCTCCAGTCATCACCCAGACACGTCCCCTGGTGTTACTGTATAATGCTTCATTCCCGGCAGTCACCTCTCCAGTCATCACCCAGACACATACTCTGGTGTTACTGTATAATGACCCATTCCCAGCAGTCACCTCTCCAATCATCACACAGACACATCCCCTGGTGTTACTGTATAATGCCCCATTCCCAGCAGTCACCTCTCCAGTCATCACCCAGACACATCCCCTGGTGTTACTGTATAATGCCCCATTCCCTGCTATCACCTCTCCAGTCATCACCCAGACACATCCCCTGGTGTTACTGTATAATGTCCCATTCCCAGCAGTCACCTCCCCAGGCATCACCCAGACACATCCCCTGGTGTTACTGTATAATTTCCCATTCCCAGAAGTCCCCGCTCCAGTCATCACCCAGACACGTACCCTGGTGTTACTGTATAATGTCCAATACCCAGCAGTCACCTCTCCAGTCATCACCCAGACACGTCCCCCAGAGTTACTGTATAATGTCTCATTCCCAGCAGTCACCTCTCCAGTCATCACCCAAACACATCCAGTGGGGCTATGTATAATGTCCCATTCCCAGCAGTCACCTCTCCAGTCATCCCCCAAACACATCCCCCGGTGTTACTGAATAATGCCCCATTCCCAGCAGTCACCTCCCCAGTCATCACCCAGATACATCCCCTGGTGTTACTGTATAATGTCCAAATCCCAGCAGTCACCTCTCCAGTCATCAGCCAGACACATCCCTTGGTGTTACTGTATAATGCCCCATTCCCAGCAGTCACCTCTCCAGTCATCACCCAGACACATCCCCTGGCGTTACTGTATAATGTCCCATTCCCGGCAGTCACCTCTCCAGTCATCACCCAGACACGTCTCCTGGTGTTACTGCATAATGTCCCATTCCCGGCAGTCACCTCTCCAGTCATCACCCAGACACATCCCCTGGTGTTACTGTATAATGTCCCATTCCCGGCAGTCACCTCTCCAGTCATCACCCAGACACGTCCCCTGGTGTTACTGTATAATGCTTCATTCCCGGCAGTCACCTCTCCAGTCATCACCCAGACACATACTCTGGTGTTACTGTATAATGACCCATTCCCAGCAGTCACCTCTCCAATCATCACACAGACACATCCCCTGGTGTTACTGTATAATGCCCCATTCCCAGCAGTCACCTCTCCAGTCATCACCCAGACACATCCCCTGGTGTTACTGTACAATGTTCCATTCCCAGCAGTCACCTCTCCAGTCAGCAGCTGAATGATCTTGTTGTTAAGTTCCTGGATCTTCTGGTCACTGTGTCTCTCATGTATCAGTGAGTGAGGTGGAGGCACCGTGATGGGTCACTGGGACCTGCTCAGTCCTCCTGACACATGAGGATGGCTGCTGGGTGTCTCACGCTCACCAGATGTCTTCTTCACACCTCTGTGAAATGGGGGAGACATAAATATCACTGTAAATACGCCCAGATCCCCTCACCTCCAGTGATGTCCCTGTATTATTACTATAGATAATACGATTTTGGTACTTAACAGATAAATCCTTTTCTTTGAATCCACAGGGGGCACTGGAGTACTCTTGGGATATGGACGGTGCGATAGTAGGGATAGGCACATTTAAAAATGTAAATGTGTAACCATCCTTCCTCCTCCATACACCCAAGATGCCTTAGTGCTTTTTTGCTGAGCCAAATAGGAGCGACAAAGAGGATGAACAACGGAGAATTACATATAACATTATAACATAACGGACAATTAGAAAGTTGACACGACAATAGATAACAATCACCTTACATTTGAACAAGTCAGTGAAAATGTGTTACCATAAGAACTATTGAACTTACCACCAGCTAGGTGAAACTGCTCTGGGTGGGTGTCCAGTGCCCCCTGTGGGTGCAACGAAAAGGATTTATCTGGTATTAAAATCCTGTTTTCTTTCTAATCCACTAGGGGTCACTGGAGTACTCTTGGGACGTACCAAAGTTTCCCCCTTGGGCGGAAGAGCTGTTTGGCACCAGTAACACTAGACGGCCAAAGCTAGATGCTGGTGCCGCAGAATTATCAAACTTGTAAAAGCACACAAACGTGTGCACTGATGGCCATGTAGCCGCACGGCAAGGTTGCGTCATAGAAGCTCCATGGCCTGCTGCCCATGACGTTCCCATTGACTAGCATGAAAGTGTACCTGACGAATGGTCAGGTTAATCTATCTGGCCAAGGTCTGTTTGGAAGCTGGACAACCTATCTTGACTGCATCACACAAAGAACAAAGTATCGTTATATGTACAGTTGATGTTCAGGCTACATAAACGCGGAGTGCACGTACCACATCCAAAGTAGCTGGAGTACCTGAATCTTCTGAAAAACAGGAACTACGATTGGTTGATTGATGTGAAAGAAGATACTACCTATGGTAGAAAAGCGTGATTTGTCCAAAGTTCCGCTCTGTCAGTATGAAATACCAGATACAGTGGCTTGTATAACAAGGCACCCAATTGTGCAACACGCCTTGCCGAAATACTGTTTTCCAAGTTATACTACAGCAGGGGTCGTTCCTTTACCCTGATTTAGCGTGACTGCGGTTTATGGGGTGGCTGTTGATACCACTTTCAAGACGAGAGGGCATTCCACAGTTGGTTATACCATCCATGTTACATGCTAGGAAGCCAGTTTCAGCAGCTCATTATCACAGGATTACTGGCAATCAGTGTCCTGGAACTCAGGGCAATTTACAACACTCTGCGTCAGGCAGTTCACTTGCTCGTGTTTCAGTAATAATTGTAGAGATGTAGTCTCTCAATAACTGTATACAATACAGATATAAAATTATAGACTGGTGCTACCCACTGATCCTAAAACATGTACAAGAAGGGTGAAGAAAGGGGATCAGTTCCTCTGGGTGCACTCTCTCCCAGGACCAACAAGAATTGCTGATATTAAATCTGTGTCTTTATACTTGTTTTATATATATGTATTGACACTTAATTCATAGTACATACCAATACCCATATGGAATGTATCAACTTTATTAGTATCCCATGTGAAGTATTAAGACCCTTAAATAGGCCGTAAACAGTGAAATATAAAAACAATAGAAGATAATTAGACCTGAATCAGAAAAATTGACAAAAAAAAGAAAGAATTTATTTTGTCCTGGTGCCAAACAATAAAGAAAATTAAAAACAAAGCCGTGTGCCGCCTGTCATTTATTTATATTTTATGTACAGATCGTATTCCACTGCTGTATTCCTAAGAGGAATAACATTGGGATATATATGTATATTCTTTATGATTGGTATAGCAATCCCTAATTAATAATATAATTCTTCATGAACCTGTAACAACCTTATTCTGTTAATATAAACAATACTTGCTCCAGATTATATTTGAGCCTTATATTGTTTAGTGGGGACAAAAATTCCCAACATTACCTCTGTGTTTCTATCCTGCCAAAAGTCACAGTTACTTCTAGGTGATACATTTAATATCATTTGATACACAGCAGAATGTTGTAACCGATACAATTGTTACTTTATTAAAACAGAGTATCTTGCTGTTATAACTGTACCACCATATCAATGGAGGTCTGCAGTAACTTCTTCCAGATGGGATACAGTTTCTTATCATAGGCATAAAAACACAGTGGAAGTCTTTCCTATATACAGTCCTTCATATGTATATATACATGCGTGTAACGTTATGAATTGTAGTATGCAACCTTTTAAACTAATAGCAAAATTGCACGTTGATCATACATAAACCATTCAGAAAGGGATCAGATCTATTTATTATGTGTTTATGTATTATATGCCCCGCAAAAGAGGTAATGCGTCCGTACTCAGCGGATATCAAATTATATCTGTATTATGCTCATACCAATATTACGTTCCACATCCCTCATGTCTATATAGATTATAGGGCAATTCCAGAGCTATTACATAAGTGTAGTGATAGCAAAGGACGATTATATGCTCCTCTGTACTGACAGTACTGGCATTTAGGGTCCTGTAATACACAGCAGGCATGATCCTAGTCTCTGTTACCAGACGCCGCGGACATATGTCAGAAAGCTAGTGCTGTCTGTATTGCGTGCTGCCGCATATCACAGCACCGCACTGCACTGACTGATATCTGTCTCACACTGTTCAGGTTCAGCTGGACAAGGAAACAGAAGTTGCATACATCAGCAAAAAGGGGATGGACTCAAAGTCGCATGGCCATGCGAGAGGTTGCTTGAATCCTCAATTGGGCCGGACATCACCACATGATATTGTCCTGGAGACAAGCGCACCATCTGATGAATTTGTAGATGAGAGCCGGATCACTATGCGAGAAGATCCAGTTGAAAAGGACCTGAGTGAAATCTTCCGAACTGGAGTGTTTTGAAAGATGCCCCCATCTGTCTTACCAGTCGAATGCACAAATGCACCGAGACTGTCCGTAGTTTGAGCACTAGGACTTTCTGTTGTGGCAGGTAAATGCGTTGTTCCACCGTAATCAGAATCATTCCTAAAATTTAATTCTTTGACACGAGACACAACTTTTTTTTTTAAAGTTGACAATCCAATTGTACTGAACTAGTAGACTGTACAACAGTAAGGCATGTTTAAGAAGTATTTGTTGAGATGAAGCCTTGATGAGAAGGTCATCTAAGTATGGAACGATTATCACTCCCAGGGATCTGAGATGAACTATCATCACAGACATCACCTTTGTGAATACCCGAGGCGCTTGTCGTACTGCAAACTTAAGTACGTCTGATGCGGTGGCCAAATTGGAATGTCTAAGTACGCATCCTTGAGATCCTGCAAAATCATGAATTGCTGTGGTTCTAAACCTGCAATCACTGACCGTAGGGATTCCATCTTGAATGTGTAGTAAGTGACGTACCGATTGAACCCCTTTAGGTTCCATATCTGTGTGACTGAGCCATCCGGCTTTGGTACTACAAAAAAAATTGGAATAAAACCCTTGACCTTGCTGGTGTACTGGAACCTGAACCAAAACTGCTGAATGTATGAGAGACTGAATAGCGGTCTGCAGACCTGTTCAAAAAACCACATCGGTGGTAGACAATCAATCTCTATTTTGAAACCTTTGAAAACAAAATTGCGGATCCATCTGTCTGTGATGTCTGAAACCACGCGAAGTGAAACTTCTGAAGGCGTGCTCCCACAACTGAAGAGCCAAGATGGTCTGGAAACCCATCATGCCACTGGCTCGTCAGCGGCCTTTGTGTCCTGACGACGGTTAGTGGTTTGTTGAAAACCACGTCCCTCTGCATGGTTGTTCCTCCAGCCCAGCATCGAAAGGACTGAGGTGTAAAAGATTTGAATGCTGGTCTGAACTGGTGCAGGCAATGGCAGGAAAACAGATTCCCCTCCCCCGTTGACTGAGAATTCCATTTGTCCAATTCAGGACCAAATAACATCAGTGGAAGGCAACGCCTCTATTCCTCATTTTGACTCTGCCTCGGCCTGTCAAGAATGAAACCACAGCGTCTGTCGGGACGCAAGCCGAGAACAAACTTGTCCGACATCCAATGAAGCCGTACCTAAATACTCAACCAATTCACAAATGTGATCGGTAAGAAATATAAGCTGATCTGAGGAAAAACCCTGTTGTAGGCCTAACCTGAGCTGTTTCGCCCATGCAACTGCAGCCTTGTTAACCCAAACTCCATCTCAAACAGGTGTAAGCATCACCCCTGTTGCTGTATACATGGACTTTAGCATGGCCTCCAGCTTACTCTCCGAGGGGTCTTTAAGCGTAGCTGCACCTAGGACTGGAATAGTCAATTTTAGTGAAAGTTTAGAAACTGAAGACTCCACCGATGGTGATTTAGTTGTCATAGCCTGTGGGAAAAGATATTTAGACAGAAATCGTGTTGTCCCAGAAAAGTGTTTAACTGGATTTAGCCATGCTTCTATTAAATGCTTATTAAGAGATATGAATAAGAAAAACACACAGTCGCCCATAGTCTGCTAGCAATAAAACCTCATATGTTTCAGTGCAACCTAGCAGCTGGCGTTCCGCTCTAATTAGATCATCATAGCTCGGGCTATTAGTGACCTCACTATCTGACTCCTGACCCAATGCTGAGATATCAGATGTGGCGTTGAATCATCAGAATGTAATTATGAGACAAACGATGACCATTCTTAGAAATTGAACTATACATGGACTTTGTAACCCAGCAAAGTTCTAGAAACATCCTGAGCCCACATTGGCTGCTCACACGGTATTAACCGTGAATCAGACTATTCCGCCTCACGGTCTTTTTGTGCAGCGTACAACTCTGACTGCAAATCAGACATTCTCACAGTTATCACAGACAAGCTGCTGTTTCTGATATTGTCATGCAGACAGACAGTAATACAGTGAGACAACGTCCACACAACTCAGTGAAAATAACTGTAGTGTCTATAATGCCGCGTGCACCGCACTGTGTTATAGAGGAAATCTATGATGGTCACTGTGCCACCTACTAAACACCCCTGCCCCCTCCAGTGGCCGTGTGTTGTAGGACTGACATATTGCTGTAGGAAGAAGCGGGAAGTAGGTGTGTAACCTTTGTGTGAAAACGGCGTCCCAGCATGTGCATCTGACTATAACCTATGACCCCCAAAAGTACTCATAACCTAGGCCTAATAGCCTGTTATGTCCCTTATAGCCCTGGCCACCATCCCTTATATTTAGGGGGAACCGCTGAACTAGGGACCGCCATGACCTCTCCCAATGCTTAAAGCAGTGAGCCGCGCCTAGCTTCTTCCACCCCATCCCACCCCCCCCCCCCCCCCCGCATTGTATACCGTGCGCCAGCTCTGAGTGACGGCGCCCTGCAGCAGCCTCAGCTACCCACCGTGGTCTGTGCGCTGGTGGAAGCCGGAGAGCGGGGTAGATGTGTAATGTGACGGGCGTCCAGCGGCGGCAGTCTGATCTGTTTGATGCTGCGAGCCGTGCTGCCGGGAGCCGCTTCTCTGGAGCAGTGAGGTGTAGCCTGACAGGTGCCCAGCTGCAGCATTATTTGTCCACTGCTGGAAGCCGCTTCCCAGTTGTCTAGAGGGGCAGATTGTAGAGGGCAGCGCTGTTTGTAGCTGTGCTGCCTGGTGCCAGGGAGCAGGCGGGTGTGGAGCGACACAGGTGCCCAGTGGCAGTATGTGTCTGACCGCTGGTGGGAGCCAGGAAGCGGGGGAGTTTGATCCAGTAAAGCTATACCTTAGTAAGCAGCTTGTGGAAAACACTTTCCCCACACCTGGAGGGGCGGCAGCAGGAGCTGACTGCCCCACTATCACAGCAACAAACAGGCCCAATGGGGTGGCGCCATAAGCTGACTGCCCGCTCCTTACCTCAGTGTAATGGGGAGGCTCCGACGTGGCTTCTCTCTAAGCTCCGTCCAGCTCCTGCAGCCATGTCTGAATCAGCTAACGCTGATGAATGTCTATGGGGGGTCTTCTCTGTCTAAGCACCAACAAGCCTTCGCTGCACAACAGCAGCACACACTCCCGGACCCACGCTTCTTAATAAGCTGGGAAGGGAGTGTGATTGATACAAGAAAAAATATTTAGAAAAAGTAAAAGTAAACCCTGGAATGACTCCAGGATGCGACCTTCCCTGGTGAAGGCACAAAAAACACTGAGGCATCTTGGGAGTATGGAGGGGGGAAGAGGGTTACACATTTAAATATTTAAATGTGCCTATCCCTGCTATCGCACCGTCCATATCCCAAGAGTACTACAGTGCCCCCTAGTGGATGAAAAATAAATAAGTGATGTCACTGTGACACTCCCAGATCCCCTAACCCCCCCAGTCATGTCCCTGTATTATTACTATAGATACAAGTGATTTCACTGTGAAGCTCCCAGATCTCCTCACCTCGCCCTCATGTCCCTGTATTATTACTACAGATATGTGATGTAACTGTGATGCTCCCAGATCACCCTCACCTCCCCAGTCATGTCCCTGTATTATTACTACAGATATAAGTGACGTCACTGTGACACCCCCAGATCCCCTCACCTCCCCAGTCATGTCCCTGTATTATTACTATAGCTATTAGTGATGTCACTGTGAAACTCCCAGATCCCCTCACTTCCCCAGTCATGTCCCTGTATTATTACTATAGATATTTGATGTCACTGTAACACTCCCAGACCCCCTCACCCCCCAGTCATGTCCCTGTATTATTATAATTATAATTTAAGAAATAAGTGATGTCACTATGATGCTCCCAGATCCCCTTACCTCTACAGTCATGTCCCTGTTTTATTAGTGGAGATATAAGTGATGTCACTGTGATGCTCTCAGATCCCCTCACCTTCCCAGTCATGTCCATATATTCTTACTAGAGACATACATGGTGTCACTGTGACGCTCCCAGATCCCCTTACCTCTCCAGTCACGTCCATGTATTATTAGTAGAGATATAAGTGATGTCACTCTGATGCTCCCAGATCCCCTCACCTCCCCAGTCATGTCCCTATATTAATACTATAGATATAAGTGATGTCACTGTGACATTTCCAGATCCCCATACCTCCCCAGTCATGTCCCATTAGTATTATTACTATAGATATAAGTGACGTCACTGTGATGCTCTCATATCCCCTCACCTCTCCAGTCATGTCCCTGTATTATTATTATAGATATGTGAAATCACTGTGACATTCCAAGATCCCCTCATTTCCCAGTCATGTCCCTTTATTATTACTATAGATGTAAGTGATGTCACTGATGTCCTCACCTTCCCAGTGATGTCCCAGTATTATTACTATAGATATTAGTGATGTCACTGTGACACTACCAGATCCCCTCACTTCCCCAGTCATGTCCCTGTAATATTACTATAGATATGTAATGTAACTGTAACACTCCCAGACCCCATCACCCCCCAGTCATGTTCCTGTATTATTATTAAAGATATAAATGACGTCACTGTGATGTTCTCATATCCCCTCACCCCCCCCCCCCAATCATGTCCCTGTATTATTACTATAGATATAAGTGATGTCACTGTGACTTTCCCAGACCTCCTCACCTCCCCATTCATGACCTTGTATAATTACTATAGCTATAAGTGATGTCACTGTGATGTTCCCAGACTCCTTCACACCCCCAGTCATGTCCCTGAATTATTATTACAATTATAAATATAAGTAATGTCCCTATGATGCTCCCAGATCCCCTCACCTCCCCAGTCATGTCCATGTATTATTAGTATAGATATAAGTAATGTAAATGTGACGCTTCCCCATCCCCCTCACTTCCCCAGTCATGTCCCTTTATTATTGCTATAGATAAGTGATGTAACTGTGACGCTCCCAGACCACCTCACCTCCCCAGTCATGCCCCTGTATTATTACTATAGAAACATAGAATTTGACGGCAGATAAGAACCACTTGGCCCATCTAGTCTGCCCCTTTTTTTTAATCCTTTAGGTAATCTCAACCCTTTTTGAACCTTAATTCTTTGTAAGGATATCCTTATGTCTATCTCATGCATGTTTAAATTGCTCTACAGTCTTAGTCTCTACCACCTCTGATGGGAGACTATTCCACTTATCCACTACCCTTTCTGTGAAGTAATTTTTCCTTAAATTTCCCCTGAACTTTAAGGAAAAATTACTTATAGATATAAGTGATGTCACTGTGACATCATTACCACTCCCAATGTATAATAATAATAATAATAATAATACCAGGACACCACAAGCTGCTGTCCCTGTATAATAATAACCATACACAAAAACCTGCTCCCCCCATATTATACTAATTACAACAGGACACCCCATTCTGCTCTCCCTTTATAGTAATAATAAAATGACACCACAGGCTGCTCCCTCTGCAAAATAATAATAATAATAATAGGACACAACAGGCTGTTCCCAATGTATAATAATAATAATAATAATAAAAATAAAAGGAAACCACAGGCTGCTTCTCCTGTATAATAATAATAATAATAATAATAACAACAACAACAACAACAGGACACCACAGGCCGCTCCCTTCTGTATACTAATAATAACAGGACACCACAGCCTGCTGCCCCTGTATAATAATAATAAGTGGACACCAATAGCTACTCCTTTATAATATTAATAATAGGACAACAAAGGCTGCTCCTCCTGTATAATAATAATAATAACAACAGTACACCACACCACAGCCTACTCCCCCTATTGAAATAATAATAATGCTTCCTCTGTATAGTATTAACAGGACACCACAGGCTGCTCCTACTGTATAATAATAATAACTGAACACCACAGGCTGCTCCCTCTGTATAACAATAACAGGACACGGCAGGCTGCTCCTCCTGTATAATAATAATAATAACAGGACACCACAGGCTGCTCCCTCTGTATAACAATAACAGGACACGACAGGCTGCTCCTCCTGTATAATAATAATAACATCAGGACACCACAGGCTGCTCCCTCTGTATAACAACAGGACACGACAGGCTGCTCCTCCTGTATAATAATAATAATAATAACATCAGGACACCACAGGCTGCTCCACCTGTAGAGTAGGATGCCACAGACTGCTCCTCCTGTCTATTATGACAACACATGATGCTACCCCTGTATATTATTGCAACACAGGCTGCTCCCCCTGTATATTATGACAACACAGGCCACTCCCCCTGTATACTATGACAACACAGGCCACTCCCCCTGTATACTATGACAACACAGGCCACTCCCCTGTATACTATGACAGCAGAGGATGCTACCTCTGTATACTATGACAACACAGGCCACTCCTCCTGTATACTATGACAACACAGGATGCTACCCCTGTATATTATTACAACACAGGCCGCTCCCCCTGTATACTATGACAGCACAGGATGCTATCCCTGTATATTATGACAACACAGGATGCTCCTCCTGTATATTATGACAACACAGGTTGCTCCTCCTGTATAATATGACAACACAGGTCGCTCTCCCTGTACAGCCCAATGCCACAGGACACAACACCTGTAATGTCCCGGGTATAGAATTACGGTAAGGGTGGGTTCTGCGCCACATGTATTACGGTAACGGCGGGGTCTGCGCCACCTGTATTACGGTAACGGCGGGGTTTGCGCCACCTGTATTACGGTAACGGCATGGTCTGCACCACCTATATTACGGTAACGGCGGGGTCTGCACCACCTGTATTATGGCAACGGCGGGGTCTGCACCACCTGTATTATGGTAATGGCGTGGGTCTGCGCAACCTGTATTACGGTAACGGCGGAGTCTGCGCCACATGTACTACTGTAACGGCGGGGTCTGCGCGACATGTATTACTGTAACTGCGGGATCTGCGACACCTGTATTACGGTAACAGCTGTGTCTGCGCCACCTGTAAAACGGTAACGGCGGGGTCTGCGCCACCTGTAAAACGGTAACGGCGGGGTCTGCGCCACCTGTATTACAGTAATAGGACACTAGAGTGTCAGCCACCTGCACAGGGATAATGCAGCACCAGAGGCTGCTCCAGCTGCACTATAACAAGGCACCAGAGGCTGCTCCCCCTGTAGTACAGAACCTGACACCAGAGCTGCTCAGCCTATAGAATAATAATAATAATAATAATATCATTACCTGCTGCCAGACACAGCAATGGCTGCTCTCTGCTCCTGCTGCCTTGTGGGAATGATAGAAGGAAGGCGGAGCTCAGACCAGGGGAAAATGGCCGCCGCTCCTGACGTCACTACACGGCCAGGGAACCTATTGCTGCTGCCGGACTGGTCTACAAGAAAATGGCCGCCGGCCTCCTGCACTGAGGACATGTAGGTCAATATTAAATACGAGGGCGGGCTGTGGGCGGGGTGGAGGAGGGGAGAGGCCAATAACCAGTAAGCAGCCTGTGCCAATCATACCCTACTTCCGGACTGTGCGTTCCAGCTTACTTCCGTATTGTGCGGTCCACATACAGGAAGTGAGTTTTCATCGACTGTTGCAGCCTCCCAGTGTCCGTGGAGATCAGGTAATGGCGTCTTACTATACAGGGGGAGCAGCCTGTGGTGTCCTGTTATTAATGCTATACAGGGGGAGCAGCCTGTGTTGTCCTGTTGTTATTATTATACAGGGGGAGCAGCCTGTGGTGTCCTGTTGTTATTATGATTATACAGGGGGAGCAGCCTGTGGTGTCCTGTTATTATTACTATACAGGGGGAGCAGCCTGTGGTGTCCTGTTATTATTACTATACAGGGGAGCAGCCTGTGGTGTCCTGTTATTATTATTATTATTATTATTATACAGGGGGAGCGGCCTAAGGTGTCCTGTTGTTGTTATTATTATACAGGGGGAGCAGCATGTGGTGCCCTGTTATTATTATACAGAGGGAGCGGCCTGTGGTGTCCTGTTATTATTATACAGAGGGAGCAGCCTGTGGTGTCCTGTTATTATTATTATTATACAGGGGGAGCGGCCTAAGGTGTCCTGTTGTTGTTGTTGTTGTTATTATTATACAGAGGGAGCAGCCTGTGGTGTCCTGTTATTGTTATTATGCAGGGGGAGCAGCCTGTGGTGTCCTGTTGTTATTATTTTTATACATGGGGAGCGGCCTGTGGTGCCCTGTTGTTATTAGTGTTATACAGGGGGAGCAGATTTTTGTGTACGGTTATTATTATACAGGAACAGCAGCTTGTGGTGTCCTGGTGTTATTATTATACATTGTGAGTGGTGGTGATGTCCTACAATACTGGATGAATGGCCTGAGGTGTCCTGCTTTTAAAGACATCTGTTATTATTTTTATACTGGGGTGCAGCCTTTAGTGTCATTATTATAAAATAGATTATATGTAATTGTGGGGATTGAAAATATTGCTCAGTATGAAGCAAATGTATATCACACACCTGGGAGTGTCACAGTGACATCACTTATATCTACAGTTATAATACAGGTACATGACTGGGGAGGTGAGGGGGATCTGGGAGCGTCACAGTGGCATCACTTATATCTATAGTAATAATACAGAGACATGACTGGGGAGGTTAGGGGATCTGGGAGCGTCACAGTGACGTCACTTATATCCATAGTAATAATACAGGAACATGACTGGGGAGGTGAGGGGGATCTGGGAGCGTCACAGTGGCATCACTTATATCTATAGTAATAATACAGAGACATGACTGGGGAGGTGAGGGGATCTGGGAGCGTCACAGTGGCATTACTTATATCTGTAGTAATAATACAGAGACAAGACTGGGGAGGTGAGAGGATCTGGGGTTGTCACAGTGAGATCACTTATATCTATAGTAATAATATAGGGACATGACTGACGAGGTGAGGGGATCTCGGAGCGTCACAGTGACATCACATATCTTTAGTAATGTAACTCCTCTTTACCTGGGGGTACAGTGTATATGTGCAATGTGCCTCCACCCAAGCTATTTAGAGCCCAATACTCTAATCGCTTAGGAAATAACCTACCCCTGTAGTGGTCGCCTAGAACATTAGTATGTGATGTAAGCAGATAGGACTATGCACATTTACCTATCGTACCTTTCCTTTGTGATTTCAGGCTCTTCCACAGATACGGAGACAGTTCCACCCTTAAGTATACTAGTTTTACTATGTAAGAAGTTATAGGCCACCTTATACAGTTATATCATATAATACTCAAACCATGAACCGTTCTACTAATATACCCCACCTATACATAATAATATACCCCGCCTATACATAATAATATACCCCACCTATACATAATAATATACCCCACCTATACATAATAATATACTCCACCTATACATAATAATATACCCCGCCTATACATAATAATATACCCCACCTATACATAATAACATACCCCACCTATACATAATAACATACCCCAGCTATACATAATAATATACCCCAGCTATACATAATAATATACCCCACCTATACATAATAATATACCCCACCTATACATAATAATATACCCCACCTATACATAATAATATACCCCACCTATACATAATAATATACCCCACCTATACATAATAATATACCCCAGCTATACATAATAATATACTCCACCTATACATAATAACATACTCCACCTATACATAATAACATACCCCACCTATACATAATAATATACCCCACCTATACATAATAATATACCCCACCTATACATAAGGTAATGCATGCAATACAGAGCATACGATTCCATAAGAAAGTTGTGGGGCTGCGTTTGATAAACCACCCGGGTTCTCTTACTATAATCGTGCACGGTTGGGGCCCTTTCGTGTCTGTGTATAAGAATATACTCTGGGTTATATGGGTCTCCACTTGGAGCAATTGTCCTCACGATTGTTGAGCAATCCCTACTTCACGGCAATGAATAGCATGGTTTCCATGGAAGATCTATTTGTAGCGCTCCTAGACAACCTGAAACAGGAAGGTAGTACGTGGAGCTCTCCACCCCGGAATCCCTGACACCCGTGGTCTACTCGTTACATATAGTGGGGTGATGATCTGTGTTACCTGTCCCAGTATAAGCAGTGCCCCACTGTAGATCCGTGGTGGTGTCTCCAGAACATACAGAAGTCCTGGTTATTGGCACCTGTCTCTGATAGGCGAGGGGTACTTAGTCTCCCTAGTGTATTATTTCCAAGTTTAGGTGACCCTGCGCCCTCTCCGAGCTGCTTTCATCATTATACACCACCGCACTCTTAATGACTGCTACCCTGCTGGTCATTGTCTAATGGATATGAAGTCTCTAGAGTTGATATTTATACTCCTCAGATACACCGATGCTGCTGGTGCCTGTGCTACTGTGCTGGCGGCTGGTACTTTAATAGTTAAAGGATGATAGGAGAATATGCAGATTAGCAGGATTTATATGGGGGCATCCTGCACTTACAATGATAGTGTGCCCGGTCTGGACCTCCCCCCGACTCCGCCTCCACCAACAACCGGGCTCTTCCTGTCTTCCTGCGGGTTGGATGGGATGAGGGGCACAGCTCTGCCTCGGGGGGAGGGGGGGGGGACTGTCTGCTACTGCTGGACTCCTGGTAGCTGCTGCCCAAACTGCGATCTCCTTCCATGTACTAGCCTGTCCCGCCAGTGCTCCGCTTCCCAGCACTCTCCATGACAACCAGGCACCGGGACGTCCCTGCTCAGCGTCCACCAGGGGAAATTAACACAGCGCTTCTCACCCGCAGCGGGAGACATCCAATTCCTTTCCCCCACAGGGGCTCTCTCACTCGCAGGGAACTGCCTTCCTGTAAGCTCCCTTGTCTCAGCCGCCAGCCTTTTTCTCTCCCCTTAGCCCACCAACAAAACCGCCACTACACGCACCCTGCCACCTCTCTCAGCACACGGGACCTCTGGAAGCTTCTCCATGATCTCCCCCGCGCACTGCGCGCTTACCAGAGTCCCCTCACCTTCAGCAGGCACAGAATAATAACATGCATAAACACTATACATTATTGGATCACTAGAAAGATCCAAGTTATTATCACATATATGGTATACATCGGTTGGCAGCATCTCTATTACCTTATAGATCTACACATTCATTAATTGATTTGCCCCCTCATAGTGTCCCAAGGCCTTCAGATCACTAGAGTACTACAGTAATAATACAGGGACATGACTGGGGAGGTGAGGGGATCTGGGAGCGTCACAATAACATCACTTATATATATAGTAATAATACAGGGACATGACTGGGGAGGTGAGGGGATCTGGGAGCGTCACAATATCGTCACCTATATCTATAGTAATAATACAGGGACATGACTGGGGAGGTGAGGGGATCTGGGAGCGTCACAGCGACATCACTTATATCTATAGTAATAATACAGGGACATGACTGGGAAGGTGAGGGGATCTGGGAGCGTCACAATAACGTCACTTCTATCTATAGTAATAATGCAGGGACGTAACTGGGGAGGTGAGGGGATCTGGGAGCATCACAGTGACATCACTTATATCTATAGTAATAATACAGGGACATGATTGGGGAGGTGAGGGGATCTGGGAGCGTCACAATAACGTCACTTATATCTATAGTAATAATACAGAGACATGACTGGGGTCTGAGGAGACTTGGGAGTACAGTAACACCAGGATATGTGTCTGGGTGATGACTGGAGAGATGACTGCTGGGAATGGGGCATTATACAGTAACACCAGGGGGCATGTCTGGGTGATGACTGGAGAGGTGACTGCTGGGAATGGGACATAATACAGTAACACCAGGGGATGTGTCTGGGTGATGACTGTATCACTGTGTGTGTCAGGTTCCTATAAGACAGAGCTGGCCAAACTAGTCCTCGAGATCTACCAACGGTTCACATTTTCCAGACCACCTAGCTGGTGCACAGGTGTAGTCATTACTAATTAAGATGTGCAAGAATTCATTCCTAACTGACAATTCTACAAATCTCCAGGAGGCCTGGAAAACATGAACTGTTGGTAGATCTCGAAGACCGGTTTGACCAGCCCTGCTATAAGGTGTCAGGATGTCACTGTCTATGTCTCCATGCAGGAGGAGGAGTATATAGAGGAACACAGGGGTCTGTATGAGGACGTGATGATGGAGAAACACCTGCCCCTCACATCACTGGGTAAGAGGAGACTGTCCTGTATTGTACAGGGAAGAGCAGGTATGGGGGCCCCTATATACACACATCATCTGATAATCACATATATACATTGTACTCAGTCACTGTGTGTCTCCTACAGATGGGCCCAGTAACAGAGATACCCCAGAGAGATGTCCCCGTCCTCTGTATTCCCAGGATTGTACAGAGGAGAATCACAGGATCCCACAGGAGGATCAGGTAGGTGGGCTATGGGTTCTCCCCAATAAACCTAAGTGACTGTCACTATATGATCTGTAGAGGAGCTGTGTGTCTTATACACTGATATTATACTGTTTCACCTCAGTTTAATCAAACAGTATGCAAATGTCATTGTATTTTTTGGGTTATTTAGGTAGAACGTCTTTCTGGTATAAAGGCAGAAGATATAGAGGAAGAAGAAGAAACTTATGTGACTGATATGAAGGGAGAAGAAGAGACGTATGTGACTGATATAAAGGCAGAAGATATAGAGGGAGAAGAGACGTATGTGACTGATATGAAGGCAGAAGATACAGAGGGAGAAGAAGAGACGTATGTGACTGATATAAAGGCAGAAGATATAGAGGGAGAAGAAGAGACGTGTGTGAGGGGAGATCAGCAGTGTATGGAGGAGGAGATCCCTACAGATATCAGCACAGGTGAGTAATAAACACTTATTACAGAAAAGAGTCACATATTCTCCTTCCTCAGTCACTACAGCAATCTCTTATACTACACCCTCCTCTGTCAGTACAAACTAATGAGGAATATGTATTTTCCCAGTGGGGGAGTCAGGAGCCATCAGCCCCTAGTATACTCCTGCTCGCCCCCTCACATCATGTCACTGTGTGTTACCAGCCCAGAGATCTGACCAGTCTCCTTCCCACACTCTCTGGTGTATCTCATACATCAGAAGCCATCAGCCCCTATTATACTCCTGCTCTCCCCCTCACATCATGTCACTGTGTGTTACCAGCCCAGAGATCTGACCAGTCTCCTCCCCACACTCTCTGGTATATCTCATACATCAGGAGCCATCAGCTCCTATTATACTCCTCTCCCCCTCACATCATGTCACTGTGTGTTACCAGCCCAGAGATCTGACCAGTCTCCTCCCCACACTCTCTGGTGTATCTCATACATCAGGACCCATTAGTCCCTATTATACTCCTGCTCTCCCCCTCACATCATGTCACTGTGTGTTACCAGCCCAGAGATCTGACCAGTCTCTTCCCCACACTCTCTGGTGTATCTCGTACATCAGGAGCCATCAGCCTCTATTATTCTCCTTCTCTCCCCCTCACATCATGTCACTGTGTGGTACCTATGTTTTCACCTGCAGGGTTCACAGTAGTATCCACAGGATATACATTGGGATATGAGGTATCGTCAGCGGATTGGCAGTAATGATCAAAAGGTTTCGGCCTCCCAGAATGCAACAGGCCAGTCTCCTATATCCCGCCTCCTGGCTCAGGGAATTCAGTTTTTTTGTTGGTGCGGCAGGAGCTGGACCACGATCTTTGGACTGCTGATTTTGGAATCCCTAAGCTCGTTATTAAATGTATTTTTGTAGTCTTAACTTTTTTGAGCGAGTTTTCTAAAAAGCGTCTTACACGCCACCTTAGAATGAGTCGCTCCAACAACTTCCCGCCCGGTCACGACAACGCTTACGCACGTGTTCAGTGCTGTTTCAGCGGGCACCTGTGTAGGATGTACTAGCAAGTCCAGCTGACGTTACCAGGCTGCGGCCGGAGAATGGGAAGAAGGTCAGGCATCAGTTCTGCTTAGTGGGGGAGATGCGAGACACAGCCGCACTGTTCTCGGGGTGGGGACTACTGAACAGTCGCTGATGCGGCTGCCACCTCGGGTGCACCAGCACTAGGCCCCAGGGATCATAGGCTCCAGGGATTAGTGTGAGGCCGGGTTCCCTGGGGTTGATGTCAGCAGTGGGGAGTAAGACCCTCCCCTGGTCACCCCTCCCCCCGCTTCATGACCAGTTTCCTCTGAGTTACCCCTCATGAACTGATTTCCCGCTTCTGTCTGAGACGCTGTGTATCTAAAAGGACCCGGTCGCAGTTTAGGCGGCTGTGTGACTGGTGCATGTGTGTTCAGTGTTGTGTTCACTGGGCATTGGTGTACACTATTTGAGTCTGGATCCCCTCAGCGTTCACTAAAGTACTGATCCATCCTGGAAGCGGGGGTGAAATCTCCCTGTATCCCACTCTCCTGAGCCAGGTGATACAGCACTAAGTCTCTACCTACCATTGGGTACGAGGAGTTAGATAAGTGCCTGATGCATATGAGTCTGTAAACTATTACTGCTGTTTCATTCACTGTGCGACTGAATACGTTAAATATCCTATACAAGGTAATGCAGTAATATGTTTCTCCTACATACTTGAAATGTATCTGTAGTTGATTATGTGATCATATTGCTTATAATACTAATTAATAACCTGTGACTGATTGCTAGTGTGATTGCTGACTTTACTATTTCTGTCAGTTTTTGGGTATATTTCAATCCTCAATGCTGGTGCAAAGCAGGGAAGTATCAGATTGTATGTTACTTTATAGCTTGTTAAAGTGATTTCAGTCACAAATTGTGTAGTTAACACCGTACAGGTGTGTGATTTGTTTACCATTGTGATCGGACGGTGCTTACGAAAGCCCTCACCGCCTTGCGTCCCGGCCCCAGTCACAGAATGGAGTTTAGGTCACACGGGACCTGGCCAAATAGGGGATTCCCGCTTACCATCAGTAACCGCCTGTTACTGATTCCACCCACTACGCAGTGGGCGGATTCTATGCAGCCACCACCAGACTCTTATTTAGTGGGGTCTGGAACCACTGCTCTGCTCTGTATGCGTCAACACGCTGTCTTACCACCCCTGTGTGGTATTGACGAATCTCCAATAGTTGCTTGACCAAGCACAGCACGGTAGCAGGTGGAAGGCGGAGCTTGGAGATGCTGGGTGTACCCTGGACAGCCGAAAAACGGACCTAAGTTTCGCTTAGCCCTGCAAGTCACAAGATGAAGCAGTCGTCTTGAGGCAGAAGATGTTTTATTTACCCAGTCTTAAAAAAGACTGTTCCCTATTTGCTACCGGCAACTGCAATACAGCAAGTTGTTCACAGCAGAGTGAAAATGGTCTAATCCACCTCTGAAGCTCATAGGCCTCATCTTTTTATCTCAAACCAACATACAGTTCAACAGGGGGTAGTCCCACCCTGAGTCTTTTTAACCAATTGTTTTAGCTTTCACCAAAGCCTCCTGAATAATCCAAGGCAGGCACAGGCTCAAGTTGAACCCCTGTGGGCTTCTTTTGCACAGACATTATACAATATAGCTGAGTGGATAATGCCAGCTCCTATACTAGGGATAGGTTACCCTGTTAACCCTTACAAGAAAAACAGGCTGAAAGGCCTGTGGAAAATAAATCACACAGACATGAAACAACATCCTCACAGTCTACACATGTTTCAGAAGGAGACACTTGGGAGGATGAGGATTCCTCACATTCTGGGTCTGCATACAGAGACGAGGATGAAGGTCCCATCTCAGTGGTTATACCTAAGCTAATTAGTTCTATGAAAGCCATTCTATCCTTATAGGAGGCAGCAGAGCCTTTGTTAAAATCCAATGCTCCTGTGTTTAAACATCCCAAAACAGTCAGAACTGAATTTCTGGGGTCAGAACAGCTGACGGAGATTATGCAAGAGGATTGGGTAACACCCAGTAAGAAGTTTAGAATTCCAAAGAAATGGAATTCCCATTATCCTCTTCCAGCTGGGGACTGTTTAAAAAGGGAGGTGGCTCCCAAAATAGATACGCACGTCATTCGATTAGTGTGAAAATATACATTACTTCTGCCTTCAACATCATTATATGATGTTACGGATAGAAAAATAGATGTTTTTTTAAAAACCATTTTCTCCTTGTCTGGGGCAATTGTGAGACCAGCCATGGCTTCAGCCTGGATGGCAAAAGCAATGGCCGCTGGGCATTGGCATCTAGAGAGCAAAAATCCCATTTTGCACATATTAAACAGGCGGCTATGTTTATGGAAGAAGCAGCCTTGGACATGGGTACTATTGCCTCTCAAGCATAAGCCTCAGCAGTAGCCGCTCACATGTCGGTTTGGCTACGTACATGGAAGTCTGACTCAGAGTCCAAGGAGTTTCTAGAGTCTTTGCCCTTTACTGGAGATATTCTTTTTGGTAAAGAATTACAGTATATTGGAGTCAGAAGCAGACTCTAAGAAAGCGAAGTTTCCTTCTACTTACAAGTCTAAACCTAATTTTTCAGCTTTTCGGTTCTTTCGGACCCAAGGAAAAGTGAAAGGAAAAGTTTACGGCAAACAGTCTCAATCAGACAAGTCTGGAAAGACTAAAAAGCACTGGGCTTACCAGAAGGCCTGCTTCCAAACCAGAAGATAAGCCATCAGGCTGATGGTGCGGGCCTCCACCTGGAGGACCGCAGGGTGGGAGGCCGACTTCTTCATTTTACACAGATTCTGGCAGCAGTCCACCACAGATGCCTGGGTGCAAGAAGCGGTATCTCACAGTTATGCGTTTGCCTGCAAGAAGCACCCTCCACAAAGGTTTTTTTGTACCAGCCTATCTGCAGTAGAAACAAAGGCCAGGGCCTTACAAGAGGCAGTTCAGAGGTTGCTTCAGTCAGGAGTGATAATTCCAGTTCCTCCTGTGCAACAAGGACAAGGTTTCTATTCCAACCTGTTTCTAGTCCAGAAGCCAAATGGGTTGTTCCGGCCCATACTCAATCTCAAGGTGCTGAACAAGTACATTTGGGTGCCTCCATTTCATATGGAGACTTTACCTTCCATTATTTTGGCCATGGAGCCGGAGGATTTTATGGTATCCCTTGATATCCAGGATGCTTACCTGCATGTTCCTATAGCACTGTCCCATCAGTGCTAGCTCAGGTTTACCATCCTCCAGCAACACTTTCAGTTTCAGGCCCTACCATGTGGAATGGCCACAGCTCCAAAAGTGTTCACCAAAAATATGGTGGTAATGGTGGCTTATCTCTGTTGACAGGGGATAAGGATTTTTCCGTTCCCTAGATGATTTATTAATTCTTGCACAATCTCAGGAATTGCTTCAGTGTCATCTGCAACAGAAAATAGCTCGTTTACAGAGACACGGTTGGCTCAAAAATTGGGAAAAGTCGTCCCTGGGTCCATCACAACGGATGATGCACTTAGGGGGCTGTATTGGATTCCAGTCTTCAGAGTGTTTTTACCTCTGAACAAAATATCTACAATACAGTTGAGGATTCAGGATTTGCTACAAATTCAAAGGGTATCAATTTATGCAGCTATGTATGTGATGGGATCAATGGTGTCGACATTCAACATGGTGGAGTATGCTCAATTCCATTCAAGTCCTCTTCAATGTCTGATCCTTTCCAAATGGAATGGGTTACATCAGACAATAAAAACTCAAACTATGGTCCTTCCTCTGGAAGTATGGAGGTCATTAGCCTGGTGTCCCATCTGACCAAAGGGAGACCCTATTGGATCTCAGATTGGGAGGTGCTGATTACGGATGCAAGTTTTCAGGGCTGGGGAGCAGTGTCAGAAAAAGGTAGCTTCCAGGGGCTGTGGATCAAGGAAGAAAGTTGCCTGCCGATAAATTTATTGGAACTTTGGGTCATATATATGGCACTCACTCAGGCAAAGGACTTTCTTCAGGGGAAACCGGTTCAAATTTGTTCTGACAATGCAACGGCAGTAGCGTGCCTCAATCATCAAGGAGGAACGCGCAGTCAAAAGGCAATGAAGGAGGTAAGACGCACATTAAGATGGGCAGAACTTCATCATCCAGCATTGTCCGCAGTATTTGTTTAAATGCAGATAACCTAGAATGTATAGAGCGTAGAGTAACAGGACCATCTAGAGCAGGCATTCCCAACCACGGTCCTCAAGGCACACTTACATTGCAGGTTTTTGTGATATCCAGGCTTCAGCACAGGTACTTAATTAGTAGCTCAGTTATCATCTGTGCTGCAGCCCGGATATCTCTAAAACCTGCACTGTTGTTGTGCCTTGAGGACTGTGGTTGGGAATGCCTGATCTAGAGTGTCTTAAGACGTCTTCTGCCATTACAGCTGGGCTGTGCGTCTGACAAGAAGAAGCAGATGATGTAGCGGTCTCAGAAGGACCACCTGAATTTGAGGTACCAAAGGGATGGACAGGTGTGGCCAATTTGGTACATTTTAACCTTTTTTGGAGGCATGGTAAGCCGGCTACAAAGAGACTGACCTCTCAGAGATACTAAAATACAAACGATCTATAAATAAAAGGAGCAGTAGTACGCTGTCAGGAGGTTACACCAAGATGACTCGGTTCAAAATTACATTCTTAGTTGGGATGACGGGGGTATCGAGGCCAAAATTTCAAGTAAACATGATGTAATGCAACTCAAATAACACAGTAATGACCGAGAAATTCCACTAGAGGTCAGTGTGATCACAGACGGGAAGCGCTCAGCACAGAGAGACACAAATGGCAAAATATATTCAGTGGATGAATCCACAAAATAATATACTGTGAGGTTGTAATCAGAGTGTAATGAGCTGTACTCAGTCGATACTTGATACTGGGCTCTGCTTGTAGACTGAGAGGAAGTAGATTATAGTGGTACCATATAAATAGAAGGTAGTTTCACCTCCAGGCAAATGCCTCAGTTTAGTGTAGTGACCCCGTTCCAGCAGCCAGGACACTTATTTAGCAGCTTATATCAATTATAAACCTTATGCGATGGCCGGGCACCAGGATCCAAAATGGCAGCCACCTTCCTTCCCAATATCACCACCGGGCTCTGGTGACTGTGGGCAGCCTGTTCTGTCCCCAGCAGTAGTGGAATCTGCGCACCCATGTGAGTGGGAGAGCAAGTGATCCCGACTGAGCCAAAAGCGCCTCCTAGTCAGGTGGCCGGAGCGTACAGGAAAGCCTGGGCGCACTTAGCCCCAGAATACAGCCCATGGCTTCAGCAGTGTCACTGGGGTAAGCGACTTTAGGGCAGGAGGAGTGGGGGACGTAATAGATTGGGTTTTGGTCCCAGTGGCGGCTGAGACCTATCAGGTAGGGTAGATAAGAAGCCACTTAGTGAGGAGAGGTCCAGAAAGCACATCTGAATGGACTCAGGCCTCGGCCCTCTTATTTATTATTTTTTATACTAACAGGGGTGATAGGTGTGGTACATCCCTACAAAGGCAGATCCAATCTCTCATCAGACTCTGCTGTCTTCCCTGCACTCTCACTCAGATGTTCACTGCTGCCAGTAGCACACGTATGAGAAGCAGAAGTATGGCGGCAGCTGTATAGATCCTGATATGTAATTCTCTGTATCATACTTACTGTACACACACCATCCTTATGACTATTGAGAGAATAGAGGTAATACACTGATGATGGGATTGTAAGAGTGCATTATAACCTAGCAGATGATGATTACAGGGTATCATATGGTGTATTGCATGTAAAGTACCTTGTTCCACCTACTCTGCTGTAGCAATATACCTTATATAAGGGTGAGTAACACTTGTACAGGCTTACCAGCGTATGCGCACACACATAAAGGAATGCTACCTTACCAATGCTTCCAGGAGTAACGTTAGGAGACATTTCTCTGATCCATCAGCTCATATGACTGATGTTATTGTTCATCTAGAATCTCCAATTCATACGCTATGTTCCCCCTCCATTGTTTTACATTGGTGCTGACATAGGACTTGGCGGGTGAATATATCTCCATATATACTTCATGGTTAGTTACCAGTACAAGAGAGAGAGATATCTAAGTCTTATTATAATTTCTCTATCGTCCTAGTGGATGCTGGGGTTCCTGAAAGGACCATGGGGAATAGCGGCTCCGCAGGAGACAGGGCACAAAAAGTAAAGCTTTAGGATCAGGTGGTGTGCACTGGCTCCTCCCCCTATGACCCTCCTCCAAGCCTCAGTTAGATTTTTGTGCCCGGCCGAGAAGGGTGCAATCTAGGTGGCTCTCCTAAAGAGCTGCTTAGAAAAGTTTAGCTTAGGTTTTTTATTTTACAGTGAGTCCTGCTGGCAACAGGATCACTGCAACGAGGGACTTAGGGGAGAAGAAGTGAACTCACCTGCGTGCAGGATGGATTGGCTTCTTTGGCTACTGGACATTAGCTCCAGAGGGACGATCACAGGTACAGCCTGGATGGTCACCGGAGCCTCGCCGCCGGCCCCCTTGCAGATGCTGAAAGAAGAAGAAGGTCCAGAAGCGGCGGCAGAAGACTCCTCAGTCTTCTTAAGGTAGCGCACAGCACTGCAGCTGTGCGCCATTTCCTCTCCGCACACTTCACACGGCAGTCACTGAGGGTGCAGGGCACTGGGGGGGGGCGCCCTGGGAGGCAATGAAAACCTATTTCTTGGCAAAAAAATACCTCACATATAGCCTCCGGGGCTATATGGAGATATTTAACCCCTGCCAGAATCCATTTTTTAAGCGGGAGACGAGCCCGCCGAAAAGGGGGCGGGGCCTATCTCCTCAGCACACAGCGCCATTTCCTCACACAGTTCTGCTGGTCAGGAAGGCTCCCAGGCTCTCCCCTGCACTGCACTACAGAAACAGGGTTAAATCAAGAGAGGGGGGGCAAAATTTGGCGAAATTGTGAATTTATAAAAGCAGCTATAAGGGAGCACTTATTATAAGGCTATCCCTGTAAAATATAGCGCTTTGGTGTGTGCTGGCAAACTCTCCCTCTGTCTCCCCAAAGGGCTAGTGGGTCCTGTCCTCTATCAGAGCATTCCCTGTGTGTGTGTGCTGTATGTCGGTACGGGTGTGTCGACATGTATGAGGACGATGTTGGTGAGGAGGCGGAGCAAATTGCCTGTAATGGTGATGTCACTCTCTAGGGAGTCGACACCGAAATGGATGGCTTATTTTATGGAATTACGTGATAATGTCAACACGCTGCAAGGTCGGTTGGCGACATGAGACGGCTGGCAAACAAATTAGTACCTGTCCAGGCGTCTCAAACACCGTCAGGGGCTGTAAAACGCTCATTTACCTCAGTCGGTCAACAGACACAGACACGGACACTGATTTCAGTGTCGACGGTGAAGAAACAAACGTATTTCCCTTTAGGGCCACACGTTACTTGTTAAGGGCAATGAAGGAGGTGTTACATATTTCTGATACTACAAGTACCACAAAAAAGGGTATTATGTGGGGTGTGAAAAAACTACCAGTAGTTTTTCCTGAATCAGATAAATTAAATGAAGTGTGTGATGATGCGTGGGTTTCCCCCGATAGAAAATGATGGGCGGTATACCCTTTCCCGCCAGAAGTTAGGGCGCGTTGGGAAACACCCCTTAGGGTGGATAAGGCGCTCACACACTTATCAAAACAAGTGGCGGTACCGTCTATAGATAGGGCCGTCCTCAAGGAGCCAGCTGACAGGAGGCTGGAAAATATCATAAAAAGTATATACACACATACTGGTGTTATACTGCGACCAGCGATCGCCTCAGCCTGGATGTGCAGAGCTGGGGTTGCTTGGTCGGATTCACTGACTAAAAATATTGATACCCTTGACAGGGACAGTATTTTATTGACTATAGAGCATTTAAAGGATGCATTTCTATATATGCGAGATGCACAGAGGGATATTTGCATTCTGGCATCAAGAGTAAGTGCGATGTCCATATCTGCCAGAAGATGTTTATGGACACGACAGTGGTCAGGTGATGCAGATTCCAAACGGCACAAAGATGTATTGCCGTATAAAGGAAAAGGAGTTATTTGGGGTCGGTCCATCGGACCTGGTGGCCACGGCAACTGCTGGAAAATCCACCGTTTTTACATCTCTGCAGAAAAAGACACCGTCTTTTCAGCCTCAGTCCTTTCGTCCCTATAAGAGTCATATCTGCCCAGGGATAGAGGAAAGGGAAGAAGACTGCAGCAGGCAGCCCATTCCCAGGAACAGAAGCCTTCCACCGCTTCTCCCAAGCTCTCAGCATGACGCTGGGACTGTAAGGACCCCTGGATCCTACAAGTAGTATCCCAGGGGTACAGATTGGACGTTTCCCCCTCGCAGTCTCCTGAAGTCTGCTTTACCAATGTCTCCCTCCGACAGGGAGGCAGTATGGGAAACAATTCACAAGCTGTATTCCCAGCAGGTGATAATCAAATACCCCTCCTACAACAAGGAAAGGCTAGGTGAGACCTATTCTAAATCTAAAAAATTTGAACACTTACAAAGGTTCAAATCAAGATGGAGTCACTCAGAGCAGTGATAGCGAACCAGGAAGAAGGGGACTATATGGTGTCCCGGGACATCAGGGATGATTACCCCCATGTCCCAAATTTGCCCTTCCCACCAAGGGTACCTCAGGTTCGTGGTACAGAACTGTCACTATCAGTTTCAGATGCTGCCGTTGGATTGTCCACGGCACCCCGGGTCTTTACCAAGGTAAGGTCCGAAATGATGATTCTTCTTCGAAGAAAAGGCGTCTTAATTATCCCTTACTTGGACGATCTCCTGATAAGGGCAAAATCCAGGGAACAGTTGGAGGTCGGAGTAGCACTATCTTGGATACTGCTACAACAGCACGGGTGGATTCTAAATATTCCAGAATCGCAGCTGATCCCGACGACACGTCTGCTGTTCCTAGGGATGATTCTGGACGCAGTCCAGAAATAGGTGTTTCTCCCGGAAGAGAAAGCCAGGGAGTTATCCGAGCTAGTCAGGAACCTCCTAAAACCAGGAAAAGTGTCAGTGCATCATTGCACAAGGGTCCTGGTAAAAATGGTGGCTTCCTACGAAGCAATTCCATTCGGCAGATTTCACGCAAGAACTTTTCAGTGGGATCTGCTGGACAAATGGTCCGGATCGCATCTTCAGATGCATCACCGGATAACCCTATATCCAAGGACAAGGGTGTCTCTCCTGTGGTGGTTACTGAGTGCTCATCTTATAGAGGGCCGCAGATTTGGCATTCAGGATTGGATGCTGGTGACCACGGAGGCCAGCCCGAGAGGCTGGGGAGCAGTCACACAAGGAAAAATTTTTTCCAGGGAGTGTGAACAAGTCTGGAGACTTTTCTCCACATAAATATACTGGAGCTAAGGGCAATTTACAATGCTCTAAGCTTAGCAAGACATCTGCTTCAAGGTCAGCCGGTATTGATCCAGTGGTACAACATCACGGCAGTCGCCCACGTAAACAGACAGGGCGGCACAAGAAGCAGGAGGGAAATGGCAGAAACTACAAGGATTCTTCGCTGGGCGAAAAATCATGTGATAACACTCTCAGCAGTGTTCATTCCGGGAGTGGAAAACTGGGAAGCAGACTTCCTCAGCAGGCATGACCTCCACCCGGGAGAGTGGGGACTTCATCGGGAAGTCTTCCACATGATTGTAAACCGTTGGGAAAAACCAAAAGGTGGACATGATGGCGTCCCGCCTGAACAAAAAACTAGACAGATATTGCGCCAGGTCAGGGGACCCTTAGGCAATAGCGGTGGACGCTCTGGTAACACTGTGGGTGTACCAGTCAGAGTATGTGTTCCCTCCTATGCCATCTCATACCAAAAGTTCTGAGAATCATGAGAGGGAGATGAGTAAGAACGATACTCGTGGTTCCGGATTGGCCAAGAAGGACTTGGTACCTGAAACTTCAAGAGATGTTCACGGAAGAACCGTGGCCTCTACCTTTAAGAAAGGACCTGCTCCAGCAGGGGCCTTGTCTGTTCCAAGACTTACCGCGGCCGCGTTTGACGGCATGGCGGTTGAACGCCGGATCCTGAAAGGGCATTCCAGATGAAGTCATCCCTACCCTGGTCGAAGACAGGAAGGATGTAACCGCAAAACAATTTCACCGCATTTGGTGAAGATAGGTTGCGTGGTGTGAGGCCAAGAAGGCCCCTACAGAGGAATTCAAACTGGGTCGTTTCCTACATTTCCTGAAAACAGGACTGTCTATGGGCCTAAAATTAGGGTCCATTAAGGTTCAAATTTCGGCCCTGTCGAATTTCTTCCAGAAAGAACTGGCTTTAGTGCCTGACGTTCAGATGTTTGTAAAAAGGGTACTGCATATACAGCCTCCTTTTGTGCCTCAGTGGCACCTTTGGGATCTCAATGTTGTTTTGAGTTTTCCTAAAGTCACATTGGTTTGAACCACTCACCACTGTGGACTTAAAATATCTCACATGGAAGGTGACGATGCTATTAGCCATGGCTTCAGCCAGGCGTGTGTCAGAATTGGCGGCTTTATCATATATAAAGCCCTTACTTAATTTTTCATTCTGACAGGGAAGAATTGAGGACTCGTCCTCAATTTTCTCCTTAAGGTGTTTTCTGTTTTTCACATGAACCAACCTATTGTGGTACCTGCGGGTACTAGGGACTTGGAGGACTCCAAGTTACTTGACGTTGTCAGGGCCCTGAAAAATATGTTTCCAGGACGGCTGGAGTCAGAAAATCTGACTCGCTGTTTAGCCTGTATGCACCCAACAAGATGGGTGCTCCTGCTTCTAAGCAGACGATTGCTCGCTGGATTTGTAATACAATTCAGTTTACACATTCTGTGGCAGGCCTTGCCACAGCCAAAATCGGTAAAAGCCCATTCCAAAAGGAAGGGGGCTCATCTTGGGCGACTGCCCGAGGGGTCTCGGTTTTACAACTTTGCCGAGCAGTTACTTGGTCAGGGGCAAACACGTTTGCTAAATTCTACAAATTTGATACCCTGGCTGAGGAGGACATGGAGTTCTCTCATTCGGTGCTGCAGGGTCATCCGCACTCTCCCGCCCGTTTGGGAGCTTTGGTATAATCCCCATGGTCCTTTCAGGAACCCCAGCATCCACTAGGACGATAGAGAAAATAAGAATTTACTTACCGATAATTCTATTTCTCGGAGTCCGTAGTGGATGCTGGGCGCCCATCCCAAGTGCGGATTATCTGCAATACTTGTACATAGTTATTGTTAACTAAATCGGGTTATTGTTGTTGTGAGCCATCTTTTCAGAGGCTCCGCTGTTATCATACTGTTAACTGGGTTCAGATCACAGGTTGTACAGTGTGATTGGTGTGGCTGGTATGAGTCTTACCCGGGATTCAAAATCCTTCCTTATTGTGTACGCTCGTCCGGGCACAGTATCCTAACTGAGGCTTGGAGGAGGGTCATAGGGGGAGGAGCCAGTGCACACCACCTGATCCTAAAGCTTTACTTTTTGTGCCCTGTCTCCTGCGGAGCCGCTATTCCCCATGGTCCTTTCAGGAACCCCAGCATCCACTACGGACTCCGAGAAATAGAATTATCGGTAAGTAAATTCTTATTATTACATATGTTATTGTGAGTGTATTCAGGAGGGTGGACACAATGATAGTCTGAGACACAGTATTATAAAGCCTTCATCAAAAGTTATGTTTTATTATACACACACATTTACAATTAAGTGTCCTAGACAGTCGTCTTCTCCTATTGTTTACAAGATTAATATTGTTACAGAAAATGTCACATTTCCATAATGTATTTTATTTCCAGCAGATGGACACACAAGCAGGAATATCACAGAAGGACATCTAATGTTATCCCCGGATTGTGACATAAAAGATAATGACAGTAGACAGGATTCTCCAGGAGATAACCCCATTACCCCAATTATACATCCAGCTCTATCAGCTGATCCCTCTGAGCCTGGGAAATGTTCTCCTGATCACTCTGATATTGGTGCATCTGTTACAGCTCTGAGAGTAGATACAGTGTTTCCCTGTTCTATAGATGCCAAATGTTTTACACAGAACACAAAGCCTATTACCCATCACACAGGTAAGGCAGGTGAGAGGCCATTTCTATGTTCTGAGTGTGGGAAATGTTTTAAATACAAATCAGATCTTGTTACACATCAGCAAAATCACACAGGTAAGAATCTATTTTCTTGCCCTGAGTTCTCGAAATGTTTTACACAGAAATCATATATTATTACACATCAGCGAAGTCACACTGGTGAGAAGCCTTTTCCATGTTCTGAGTGTGGGAAATGTTTTGCACACAAATCAGTACTTGCTACACATCAGAGAAGTCACACAGGTGAGAAGCCATTTCCATGTCCTGAGTGTGGGAAATGTTTTAATCAGATATCACATCTTGTTAGACATCAGCGAAGTCACACAGGTGAGAGGTCATTTTCTTGCTCTGAGTGTGGGAAATGTTTTACACAGAAATCAAAACTTGTTCCACATCAGCGAAGTCACACAGGTGAGAAACCATTTCCATGTTCTGAGTGTGGGAAATGTTTTGCACTCAAATCAGATCTTGTTAGACATAACAGAAGTCACACAGGTGAGAAGCCATTTTCTTGCTCTGAGTGTGGGAAGTGTTTTACACAGAAATCACAACTTATTCCACATCAGCGAAGTCACACAGGTGAGAAGCCATTTCCATGTTCTGAGTGTGGGAAATGTTTTGCACAGAAATCAGATCTTATTGTGCATCAGAGAAGTCACACAGGTGAGAAGCCATTTCCATGTTTTGAGTGTGGGAAATGTTTTGCACAGAAATCAAATCTTGTTAGCCATAACAGAAGTCACACAGGTGAGAAGCCATTTTCTTGCTCTGAGTGTGGGAAATGTTTTACACAGAAATCACATCTTGTTACACATCAGCAAAGTCACACAGGTGAGAGACCATTTCCATACTCTGAGAGATAAGCTCTTGTTGCACACAATAGACATCACTCAGGTGAGGGACCATATTAGTCTTCTGGAGTATACTTATCTTTGCCTTGTATTGTTCCTCAAGATCCTGTCTTATCTCCTATGCTTTTTGCAATATACATGCTACAGCAGGGTGAAATAACCCAGTACCAATCCTAACTGTCTAGCTGAGCTCCAGTTGTGGGTGATGCCAGTTGGCTGTGACTCGATTTTAGTGAAACAGGTCCTGATAGAAGCTCACCAACAAGGGGCAGGGCTACAGCTCAGCTTTACCTACCAACCAGATGTCAGGAATCTGCATTCTCCCTTGCATCACTTCCTGTGAACAGGCGTCTCCTGGCTTCAGTCCTCTGTCTTGAGAGTATCCCCTGTGAATTGGACCTGTAGAACTGCAGGTTCCAGCAGTTCAGTTCCAGTCTTCAGTCTCCTGTAGCCTGGCTTACACAGTGCTTCTAGTTAACAGCATTTACTCCCGGTGCACTACTGAGCCCAGCCAGCAATCAGCAGTGCATTGCAGAATTACTCTCCTGATGAATCGTTAACTTCAGCTAACACACAGCTGATCTTAACACCCAATCCATAGGGGTGTGTTCTCATAGAGATGCAACATCCAATCATCACAGACCAAGGGGTATAAACTCCAGTTCCTGGCTCAGTCTCATTGCCTCGGACGAGTCGCATTTGGTGTGTCAAGGTCTCCTGGTTCCTGTCTCCAGTAGTTCCCCATGGATATTCTCATCATTTCATTACATTCATCATTCTGCATTTCTCCTGCTTGTTCCAGACTCCAGCCACAGCCTGCCACAGTTCATCAGCAGTAATAGACTCTCCTCAGATGTTATTCATTGCCTAACTTGTGCACCTTATTACCAGCATTCCATTCTGTGCATTGCATCCAGCACTTATCAAGCATGCTGAGTTAGGACTGTCTCCTGCCTGGGCCTTGCTTGGCTAAAGAACTTTTATGTTACAGAGACTGTGTGCTTTTACAAGTATTACCGGAGTTCTGTCTTCTAAACCATTCACATTTATTTACCAAGTTATTCCACGTTTAGTTATCAGAGACTTTGTGCTTTGCAAGTATTACCGGAGTTCTGTCTTCTAAACCATTCACATTTATTTACCAAGTTATTCCACGTTTAGTTATCAGAGACTGCTTTGCAAGTATAACCGGAGTTCTGTTTTCCAAACCATTTACATTTATTTACCAATTTATTCCACGTTTAGTTATCAGAGACTGTGTGCTTTGCAAGTATTACCGGAGTTCTGTTTTCCAAACCATTTACATTTATTTACCAAGTTATTCCACGTTTAGTTATCACAGACTGTGTGCTTTGCAAGTATTACCGGAGTTCTGTCTTCTAAGCCATTCACATTTATTTACCAAGTCATTCCACATTTAGTTAGCAGAGACTTTGTGCTTTGCAAGTATTACCGGAGTTCTGTCTTCTAAACCACTTACATTTATTTACCAAGTTATTCCACGTTTAGTTATCAGGGACTGTGTGCTTTGCAAGTATTACCGGAGTTCTGTCTTCTAAGCCATTCACATTTATTTACCAAGTCATTCCACGTTTAGTTAGCAGAGACTGTGTGCTTTGCAAGTATTACCGGAGTTCTGTTTTCCAAACCATTCACATTTATTTACCAAGTTATTCCACGTTTAGTTATCAGAGACTGTGTGCTTTGCAAGTATTACCGGAGTTCTGTTTTCCAAACCATTCACATTTATTTACCAATTTATTCCACGTTTAGTTAGCAGAGACAGTGTGCTTTGCAAGTATTACCGGAGTTCTGTTTTCCAAACCATTCACATTTATTTACCAATTTATTCCACGTTTAGTTAGCAGAGACTGTGTGCTTTGCAAGTATTACCGGAGTTCTGTCTTCTAAACCATTTACATTTATTTATCAAGTCATTCCACGTTTAGTTATCAGAGACTGTGTGCTTTGCAAGTATTACCGGAGTTCTGTTTTCCAAACCATTCACATTTATTTACCAAGTCATTCCACGTTTAGTTATCAGAGACTGTGTGCTTTGCAAGTATTACCGGAGTTCTGTTTTCCAAACCATTTGCATTTATCAAGTTATTTCACGTTACCGGAGTTTTTCTTTTTCAGTTATTATTTACAAATCTTTACATCCAGCTACCAAGTTGTTTCACATTTGTGTTACCAGTGACTTTATTTGCTTTAAACCTGCATTCTGCCATCAACTTGTCATCAATATATATTTGTGTTGCCAGAGACTTTTCTCTTACGTCCTAGAGGATGCTGGGGACTCCGTAAGGACCATGGGGTATAGACGGGCTCTGCAGGAGACATAGGCACTATCAAGAACTTTAGAATGGGTGTGCACTGGCTTCTCCCTCTAAGCCCCTCCTCCAGACCTCAGTTAGATCCTGTGCCCAGAGGAGACTGGGTGCATTACAGGGGAGCTCTCCAGAGTTTCTCTGAAAAAATAATTTTGTCAGGTTTTTTATTTTCAGGGAGCACTGCTGGCAACAGGCTCCCTGTATCGTGGGACTGAGGAGAGAGAAGCATACCTACTTAAGTAATAGGCTCTGCTTCTTAGGCTACCGGACACCATTCACTCCAAAAGGAGTTGGAACGCAGGTCTCACCCCGCCGTTCGTCCCAGAGCAGTGCCGCCGTCCTCACAGCCGGAAGATAGAAGCCGGGTGAGTATAAGAAGAAAGAAGACTGCAAAGGCGGCAGAAGACTTCAGCTCTACCCTGAGGTAAGCGCGCAGCGGTAACGCTGCACGCTATTGCTCCCGCCCACAACACGCACTGCTGGCACTGCAGGGTGCAGTGGGGGGCGCCTTGGGCAGCAATATAAACCTCTAGTACTGGCAAATACGTATATATTAGGCTGCGGAGGCAGTAGATATAAAAATCCCCCGCCAGTATTACAAAATTGAGCGGGACTGAAGCCCGCCGCTGGATGGGGCGGAGCTTGATCCCACAGCACTAACCAGCGCCATTTTCTCCACAGAGCACTGCAGAGAAGCTGTCTCCCCGGACTCTCCCCTGCTGAACGATGTGACAGGGCAGAAAAGAGGGGGGGCACTTGTAAGGCGCAGTGAGTGTATTATACAGATAATTATATATAAAAGCGCTATATTATCTGGGAATTTGTTTCCACTGTCAGTTGGCGCTGGGTGTGTGATGGCACACTCTCTCTGTCTCTCCAAAGGGCCTTATTTGGGAACTGTCTCCATATAAATATATCCCTGAGTGTGTGGGTGTCGGTACGAGTGTGTTGGCATGTCTGAAGCGGAAGGCTCATCTAAGGAGGAGTTGGAGCAGATGATTGTAGTCTCTCCGTCGGCAACACCGACACCTGATTGGTTGAACATGTGGAATGTTTTAAATGCAAATGTGACCTTATTAAATATTAGGATGGACAAACCAGAGTCCAGGGAAAAAGCAGAGAGTCAATCCATGGCTTTTACTGTGTCACAGAGCCCTTCAGGGTCTCAAAAATGTTCTCTATCCCAAATAGCAGACACTGATACCGACACGGATTCTGACTCCAGTGTCGACTACGATGATGCGAGGTTACACACAAGGGTGGCCAAAAATATTAATTATATGATTATTGCAATAAAAGATGTTTTGCATATCACAGATGACCCCTCTGTCCCTGACACGAGGGTGCGCATGTATAAGGAAAAGAGACCTGAGGTAACCTTTCCCCCATCTCATGAGCTAAACGAGTTATTTGAAAAAGCTTGGGAAACTCCAGACAAAAAAGTGCAGATTCCAAAGAGGATTCTTATGGCGTATCCTTTCCCTGCACAGAACAGGGTACGGTGGGAATCCTTGCCCGGGGTGGACAAGGCTTTAATGCGTTTGCCCAAGAAGGTGGCGCTACTGTCTCCAGACACGGCAGCCCTCAAGGATCCTGCTGATCGCAGACAGGAAACTACCTTAAAATCTGTACGCATACGGGTGCTTTACTCAGACCGGCAATAGCTTCGGCATGGGTATGTAGCGCAGTAGCAGCTTGGACAGATACCTTGTCAGCTGATATTGATTCCCTAGATAGGGATACCATTTTATTGACCTGGTCACATTAAAGATGCAGTCTTGTATATGAGAGACGCTCAAAGAGATGTTGGGCTGCTAGGTCCGAGAGCCAACGCATGGCGATTTCTGCTAGGCGAGCCCTGAGGACCCGCCAATGGATGAGTGATGCCGACTCAAAGAGGCATTTGGAGGTTTTACCTTACAAGGGTGAAGTTTTATTTGGGGAAGTTCTCGCGAACCTGGTTTCCAAAGCTACGGCCGGTAAATCTACTTTTTTACCTTATGTTCCCCCACAGCAAAAGAAAACACAAAATCAGATGCAGTCCTTTAGGTCACATAAGTCCAGAAGAGGTCGGGGCTCATCCTTCCTCGCCAGAGGTAAGGGTAGAGGGAAAAGAACACCTGCTTTGGCTAGTTCCCAGGAACAGAAGTCCTCACTGGCTTCTACTAAATTCACCGCATGACGCTGGGGCTCCACTGAGGGAGTCCGCACCGATGGAGGCACATCTTTGACTCTTTAGACAGGTCTGGGATCTGTCAGATGTGGATCCTTGAGCGATGGAAATTGTATCCCAAGGCTACAAACTGGAATTCGAAGAGGTGCCCCCTCGCCGATTTTTCAAGTCAGCCTTGCCAGCTTCTCCCCCAGAGAGGGCAGTAGTGTTAGCTGCAATTCAAAAGCTGTGTCAACAGCAAGTGATTGTCAAGGTTCCCCTAGTCCAACAGGGGAAAGGGTACTATTCAACCCTGTTCATGGTCCCGAAGCCGGATGGCTCGGTCAGACCCATTTTAAATCTAAAATCCCTAAACCTGTACTTGAAAAAGTTCAAATTCAAGATGGAATCGCTCCGGGCCGTGATCTCCAGACTGGAAGGGGGGGATTTTATGGTATCACTAGATATAAAGGATGCATACCATCATGTCCCCATATATCGTCCTCATCAGGAATACCTGAGATTCGCTGTAGAGGACTGTCATTACCAGTTTCAGACAATGCCGTTTGGGCTTTCCACAGCCCGAGGATTTTCACCAAGGTGATGGCGGAGATGATGGTGCTCCTGCGCAGGCAGGGAGTCACAATTATCCCGCAGGTTTGGCATTTAAGACTGGGTCCTGATAACCACGGACGCAAGCCTCCAAGGATGGGGAGTAGTCACACAAGGAAGAAATTTTCAGGGACTATGGTCAAGCCAGGAGGCTTTTCTACACATCAACGTACTGAAATTGAGGGCCAGATACAACGGCTTATGATAAGCAGAGATTCTTCTTTGCGACCTACCGATTCTGGTTCAGTCAGACAACGTCACAGCAGTGGCTCATGTAAACCGCCAAGGTGGGACAAGGAGCAGAGTGGCAATGGCGGAAGCCACCAGGATTCTTCGCTGGGCGGAAAATCACGTAAGCGCTCTGTCAGCAGTCTTCATTCCGGGAGTGGACAACTGGGAAGCAGACTTCCTCAGCAGGCACGATCTCCATCCATGAGAGTGGGGACTTCATCAAGAAGTTTTTGCAGAGATAACAAGTCTTTGGGGAATTCCTCAAATAGACATGATGGCATCATGCCTCAACAAGAAGCTTCGGAGGTATTGTGCCAGGTCAAGGGACCCTCAGGCAGTAGGGGTAGACGCCCTGGTGACACCATGGGTGTTTCAGTCGGTCTATGTGTTCCCTCTTCCTCTCATCTCAAAAATATTGAGAATCATAAGATGAAAAAGAGTGCAGGCAATACTCTGTTCCAGATTGGCCTCGAAGGGCCTGGTACTCAGATCTTCAGGAAATGCTCACAGAAGATCTGTGGCCTCTTCCTCTCAGGGAGGACCTGTTGCAGCAGGGACCCTGCGTGTTCCAAGACTACCGCGGTTATGTTTGACGGCATGGCGGTTGAACACCGAATCCTAGCTGGGAAAGGTATTCCGGAAGAAGTCATCCCTACGCTGATAAAGGCTAGGAAGGAGGTGACGGTGAAACATTATCACCGTATCTGGAGGAAGTATATATCTTGGTGTGAAGCCAAGAATGCTCTTTTACGGAGGATTTCCATCTGGGCCGTTTTCTCCACTTTCTGCAAACAGGAGTGGATATGGGCCTGAAGTTAGGGCCGAAATCTGTACCTTAATGGAGCCGATCTATATTCTTTCAGAAGGAATTGGCTTCTCTCTCAGAAGTCCAGACTTTTGTAAAGGGAGTGCTGCACATCCAGCCTCCTTTTGTGGCACCATGGGACCTTAACGTGGTGTTATAGTTCCTAAAATCTCACTTGTTTGAACCTCTTCAAAAGGTTGAATTTAAATTTCTCACTTGGAAGGTGGTCATGTTGTTGGCCTTGGCATCTGCAAGGCGGGTGTCTGAATTGGCGGCCTTGTCTCACAAGAGCCACTATCTGATTTTCCATGTGGATAGAGCGGAGTTGAGGACTCGTCCTCAATTTTTGCCTAAGGTGGTTTCATCATTTCATATGAACCAACGTATTGTGGTGCCTGTTGCTACGGGTGATTTGTAGGACTCCAAATCCCTGGATGTTGCCAGGACGGCTCGGGTTAGGAAAACAGAAGCACTGTTTGTCCTGTATGCAGCCAACAAAGTTGGTGCTCCTGCTTTGAAGCAGACTATTGCTCACTGGATCTGTAACACGATTTAGCAGGCTCATTCTACAGCTGGATTGCCATTACCAAATTCGATAAAGGGCCATTCCACTAGGAAGGTGGGCTCTTCTTGGGCGGCTGCCCGAGGCGTCTCGGCTTTACAGCTTTGCCGAGCAGCTACTTGGTCGGGTTCAAACACTTTTTTGCAAAGTTCGATAAGTTTGACACCCTGGCCGATGAGGACCACGCGTTTGCTCAATCGGTGCTGCAGTCTTCCGCACTCTCCCGCCCGGTCTGGAGCTTTGGTATAAACCCCATGGGCCTTACGGAGTCCCCAGCATCCTCTAGGACGTAAGAAAATAAGATTTTACACCTACCGGTAAATCTTTTTCTCCTAGTCCTTAGAGAATGCTGGGCGCCCGTCCCAGTGCAGATTACTTTCTGCAAGGCTTGTATATAGTTATTGCTTACATAAGAGTTATGTTACAGTTGAAATCAGTCTTTGCCTGATACTGTTTTTTGTTCATACTGTTAACTGGTTGCGTATATTCCAGGTTATACGGTGTGGATGGTGTGGGCTGGTATGAATCTTGCCCTTGGATTAACAAAAATCCTTTCCTCGTACTGTCCATCTCCTCTGGGCACAGTTCTCTAACTGAGGTCTGGAGGAGGGGCATAGAGGGAGGAGCCAGTGCACACCCATTCTAAAGTTCTTTATAGTGCCCATGTCTCCTGTGGAGCCTGTCTATACCCCATGGTTCTTACGGAGTCCCCAGCATCCTCTACGGACTAGGAGAAAAAGATTTACCGGTAGGTTTAAAATCTAATTTTTATTATTACCTTGGATTTAGTTACCGTTTATCATTTCAGTTCTGCTACTACCATCTATTATATCATTGTTCTGTGACCTTTTGTGTTTATTAAACATCAGTGCATATGTGCAGGACTTTATTCAATCTCCACGCTTTATACTTCATTCCAACACTGACCCACTAGTGCCCCCTCCAGGAACAGACAAAATCAGAATCCTGACATCAGACTTAGGCTTTTGGGTTCAGAGTAACAAAATGCTGATTATGTGCGGAATCTTGGTGTCCTGGATGGCGGAGAGACATTTAGGGGGTATTTAGTTTGAAAGGTAACTTAGGTGTGTGTTTTTTCTCTAACAGACCCCCAACCGACTTTTCAAACAATTGACTTTCACTCTTACAATCAGGTATCAGCCACAATCAGATCCTCATCTGAGGAACATAGCCAGAATCCAGCACTTATTTCCCTCAGAAGATCTACCTACAGTCATACATGCACTTGTATCATCACACATAGACTACTGCAATGTCCTCTACCTGGGTCTCCCAGCAAAATAATTGCACCGCTTGTAGCTTGTACAGAATGCAGCAGCCAGGCTGTTACCTAACCAGCCGGTTCCTGCCACATAACACCCATTCTCTGCTCCCTTCACCAGCTGCCTGTAAGATGGTGACTACATAATCTTACTGACTCTCCCAGCCCTACATGACCAGGGTCCATGGTACCAGAAGCAGCGCCCTGTTTGGTTCCATCTGCAGATGAAGGACTGTTACCAGCAGTATCATAATTCCCCAAGCAGGGCTGAGATGTTGGGCGACACAGGGTAGGCGGCACTTTTGCAGTAGCGGGGGCTGCCGGAGCAGTGTCTACATAGGAAATATTGTCTCCAAGCAGCACTGAGGTGTCAGGGGAGACAGGGCGGATGGCTGCAGTGCGGTACCAGCGGCTGCTGGAGGCAGTGTCTATGTGGGTAATCATGTCCCCAAGAAGCACTAAGGTGTCAGAGTGGGTGGCAGTAGTGGGGGGAGAAATACAAAAGGGATTTTTCCCACGCACTCTGCTGGCTGTTAGTAAGAAGAACTATATACTATGTAATAATAGGAAATTTAGAGCTCTTCGTTACATATGTTTTGCAAAAGATATGATAAGCCTCCAGGCCACTTCACGGCTGCTCTATTACTGGAGGTCCCTACCTAAGCATAGGTCCAGGGCTTGGACCCCACAAATTTGGCTCAGGCCCGACCACCCCAGGGCAGCACACCATTGAAATACTAAAGTGTTAATATGTGTTAAGAAAGAAGCAGAGGCTATGGGTTAGAAAGTGCTACAAAAATAAGGGTGTTAATAAAATACTCAAAAGAGTAATATTAGTGAAAAAATAGGAGTGTTACATAAGTGCTAAATAAATAATATGGCATGCTACCCCAAGGTGGCCCAGCCCCACCAGACCTGGGGGGTACCACTCCCCAAACCCATACACAGCATAATAATAATTACAGCCACTATGGGTCATACAATTGCTTAATGTATGGCCACATGATAATGGCACATACAGAACATATCCAGATTGAGAGCTAGTTTACCTGGAGGCACCCCTGTATCCTCCAAACGGCACCACAGGACCCAGCATGCCCTCCTAATGCTGGCTCCATCTATGCCTCTCTGAACTGCAATAAATAGTGGAAAACTGCTCTAATCAAGCTGGTAACAATCCCCAGGTGCTGCGGGAGGGGGTTACTCTAGACAAGAAATACAAAAGGGATTTTTCCCACGCACTCTGCTGACTGTTAGTAAGAAGAACTATATACTATGTAATAATAGGAAATTTAGAGCTCTTCGTTACATATGTTTTGCAAAAGATATGATAAGCCTCCAGGCCACTTCACGGCTGCTCTATTACTGGAGGTCCCTACCTAAGCATAGGTCCAGGGCTTGGACCCCACAAATTTGGCTCAGGCCCGACCATCCCAGGGCAGCACACCATTGAAATACTAAAATGTTAATATGTGTTAAGAAAGAAGCAGAGGCTATGGGTTAGAAAGTGCTACAAAAATAAGGGTGTTAATAAAATACTCAAAAGAGTAATATTAGTGAAAAAATAGGAGTGTTACATAAGTGCTAAATAAATAATATGGCATGCTACCCCAAGGTGGCCCAGCCCCACCAGACCTGGGGGGTACCACTCCCCAAACCCATACACAGCATAATAATAATTACAGCCACTATGGGTCATACAATTGCTTAATGTATGGCCACATGATAATGGCACATACAGAACATATCCAGATTGAGAGCTAGTTTACCTGGAGGCACCCCTGTATCCTCCAAACGGCACCACAGGACCCAGCATGCCCTCCTAATGCTGGCTCCATCTATGCCTCTCTGAACTGCAATAAATAGTGGAAAACTGCTCTAATCAAGCTGGTAACAATCCCCAGGTGCTTGCGGGAGGGGGTTACTCTAGACAAGAAATACAAAAGGGATTTTTCCCACGCACTCTGCTGACTGTTAGTAAGAAGAACTATATACTATGTAATAATAGGAAATTTAGAGCTCTTCGTTACATATGTTTTGCAAAAGATATGATAAGCCTCCAGGCCACTTCACGGCTGCTCTATTACTGGAGGTCCCTACCTAAGCATAGGTCCAGGGCTTGGACCCCACAAATTTGGCTCAGGCCCGACCACCCCAGGGCAGCACACCATTGAAATACTAAAGTGTTAATATGTGTTAAGAAAGAAGCAGAGGCTATGGGTTAGAAAGTGCTACAAAAATAAGGGTGTTAATAAAATACTCAAAAGAGTAATATTAGTGAAAAAATAGGAGTGTTACATAAGTGCTAAATAAATAATATGGCATGCTACCCCAAGGTGGCCCAGCCCCACCAGACCTGGGGGGTACCACTCCCCAAACCCATACACAGCATAATAATAATTACAGCCACTATGGGTCATACAATTGCTTAATGTATGGCCACATGATAATGGCACATACAGAACATATCCAGATTGAGAGCTAGTTTACCTGGAGGCACCCCTGTATCCTCCAAACGGCACCACAGGACCCAGCATGCCCTCCTAATGCTGGCTCCATCTATGCCTCTCTGAACTGCAATAAATAGTGGAAAACTGCTCTAATCAAGCTGGTAACAATCCCCAGGTGCTGCGGGAGGGGGTTACTCTAGACAAGAAATACAAAAGGGATTTTTCCCACGCACTCTGCTGACTGTTAGTAAGAAGAACTATATACTATGTAATAATAGGAAATTTAGAGCTCTTCGTTACATATGTTTTGCAAAAGATATGATAAGCCTCCAGGCCACTTCACGGCTGCTCTATTACTGGAGGTCCCTACCTAAGCATAGGTCCAGGGCTTGGACCCCACAAATTTGGCTCAGGCCCGACCATCCCAGGGCAGCACACCATTGAAATACTAAAATGTTAATATGTGTTAAGAAAGAAGCAGAGGCTATGGGTTAGAAAGTGCTACAAAAATAAGGGTGTTAATAAAATACTCAAAAGAGTAATATTAGTGAAAAAATAGGAGTGTTACATAAGTGCTAAATAAATAATATGGCATGCTACCCCAAGGTGGCCCAGCCCCACCAGACCTGGGGGGTACCACTCCCCAAACCCATACACAGCATAATAATAATTACAGCCACTATGGGTCATACAATTGCTTAATGTATGGCCACATGATAATGGCACATACAGAACATATCCAGATTGAGAGCTAGTTTACCTGGAGGCACCCCTGTATCCTCCAAACGGCACCACAGGACCCAGCATGCCCTCCTAATGCTGGCTCCATCTATGCCTCTCTGAACTGCAATAAATAGTGGAAAACTGCTCTAATCAAGCTGGTAACAATCCCCAGGTGCTGCGGGAGGGGGTTACTCTAGACAAGAAATACAAAAGGGATTTTTCCCACGCACTCTGCTGACTGTTAGTAAGAAGAACTATATACTATGTAATAATAGGAAATTTAGAGCTCTTCGTTACATATGTTTTGCAAAAGATATGATAAGCCTCCAGGCCACTTCACGGCTGCTCTATTACTGGAGGTCCCTACCTAAGCATAGGTCCAGGGCTTGGACCCCACAAATTTGGCTCAGGCCCGACCACCCCAGGGCAGCACACCATTGAAATACTAAAGTGTTAATATGTGTTAAGAAAGAAGCAGAGGCTATGGGTTAGAAAGTGCTACAAAAATAAGGGTGTTAATAAAATACTCAAAAGAGTAATATTAGTGAAAAAATAGGAGTGTTACATAAGTGCTAAATAAATAATATGGCATGCTACCCCAAGGTGGCCCAGCCCCACCAGACCTGGGGGGTACCACTCCCCAAACCCATACACAGCATAATAATAATTACAGCCACTATGGGTCATACAATTGCTTAATGTATGGCCACATGATAATGGCACATACAGAACATATCCAGATTGAGAGCTAGTTTACCTGGAGGCACCCCTGTATCCTCCAAACGGCACCACAGGACCCAGCATGCCCTCCTAATGCTGGCTCCATCTATGCCTCTCTGAACTGCAATAAATAGTGGAAAACTGCTCTAATCAAGCTGGTAACAATCCCCAGGTGCTGCGGGAGGGGGTTACTCTAGACAAGAAATACAAAAGGGATTTTTCCCACGCACTCTGCTGACTGTTAGTAAGAAGAACTATATACTATGTAATAATAGGAAATTTAGAGCTCTTCGTTACATATGTTTTGCAAAAGATATGATAAGCCTCCAGGCCACTTCACGGCTGCTCTATTACTGGAGGTCCCTACCTAAGCATAGGTCCAGGGCTTGGACCCCACAAATTTGGCTCAGGCCCGACCACCCCAGGGCAGCACACCATTGAAATACTAAAGTGTTAATATGTGTTAAGAAAGAAGCAGAGGCTATGGGTTAGAAAGTGCTACAAAAATAAGGGTGTTAATAAAATACTCAAAAGAGTAATATTAGTGAAAAAATAGGAGTGTTACATAAGTGCTAAATAAATAATATGGCATGCTACCCCAAGGTGGCCCAGCCCCACCAGACCTGGGGGGTACCACTCCCCAAACCCATACACAGCATAATAATAATTACAGCCACTATGGGTCATACAATTGCTTAATGTATGGCCACATGATAATGGCACATACAGAACATATCCAGATTGAGAGCTAGTTTACCTGGAGGCACCCCTGTATCCTCCAAACGGCACCACAGGACCCAGCATGCCCTCCTAATGCTGGCTCCATCTATGCCTCTCTGAACTGCAATAAATAGTGGAAAACTGCTCTAATCAAGCTGGTAACAATCCCCAGGTGCTGCGGGAGGGGGTTACTCTAGACAAGAAATACAAAAGGGATTTTTCCCACGCACTCTGCTGACTGTTAGTAAGAAGAACTATATACTATGTAATAATAGGAAATTTAGAGCTCTTCGTTACATATGTTTTGCAAAAGATATGATAAGCCTCCAGGCCACTTCACGGCTGCTCTATTACTGGAGGTCCCTACCTAAGCATAGGTCCAGGGCTTGGACCCCACAAATTTGGCTCAGGCCCGACCACCCCAGGGCAGCACACCATTGAAATACTAAAGTGTTAATATGTGTTAAGAAAGAAGCAGAGGCTATGGGTTAGAAAGTGCTACAAAAATAAGGGTGTTAATAAAATACTCAAAAGAGTAATATTAGTGAAAAAATAGGAGTGTTACATAAGTGCTAAATAAATAATATGGCATGCTACCCCAAGGTGGCCCAGCCCCACCAGACCTGGGGGGTACCACTCCCCAAACCCATACACAGCATAATAATAATTACAGCCACTATGGGTCATACAATTGCTTAATGTATGGCCACATGATAATGGCACATACGGAACATATCCAGATTGAGAGCTAGTTTACCTGGAGGCACCCCTGTATCCTCCAAACGGCACCACAGGACCCAGCATGCCCTCCTAATGCTGGCTCCATCTATGCCTCTCTGAACTGCAATAAATAGTGGAAAACTGCTCTAATCAAGCTGGTAACAATCTCCAGGTGCTGCGGGAGGGGGTTACTCTAGACAAGAAATACAAAAGGGATTTTTCCCACGCACTCTGCTGACTGTTAGTAAGAAGAACTATATACTATGTAATAATAGGAAATTTAGAGCTCTTCGTTACATATGTTTTGCAAAAGATATGATAAGCCTCCAGGCCACTTCACGGCTGCTCTATTACTGGAGGTCCCTACCTAAGCATAGGTCCAGGGCTTGGACCCCACAAATTTGGCTCAGGCCCGACCACCCCAGGGCAGCACACCATTGAAATACTAAAGTGTTAATATGTGTTAAGAAAGAAGCAGAGGCTATGGGTTAGAAAGTGCTACAAAAATAAGGGTGTTAATAAAATACTCAAAAGAGTAATATTAGTGAAAAAATAGGAGTGTTACATAAGTGCTAAATAAATAATATGGCATGCTACCCCAAGGTGGCCCAGCCCCACCAGACCTGGGGGGTACCACTCCCCAAACCCATACACAGCATAATAATAATTACAGCCACTATGGGTCATACAATTGCTTAATGTATGGCCACATGATAATGGCACATACAGAACATATCCAGATTGAGAGCTAGTTTACCTGGAGGCACCCCTGTATCCTCCAAACGGCACCACAGGACCCAGCATGCCCTCCTAATGCTGGCTCCATCTATGCCTCTCTGAACTGCAATAAATAGTGGAAAACTGCTCTAATCAAGCTGGTAACAATCCCCAGGTGCTGCGGGAGGGGGTTACTCTAGACAAGAAATACAAAAGGGATTTTTCCCACGCACTCTGCTGACTGTTAGTAAGAAGAACTATATACTATGTAATAATAGGAAATTTAGAGCTCTTCGTTACATATGTTTTGCAAAAGATATGATAAGCCTCCAGGCCACTTCACGGCTGCTCTATTACTGGAGGTCCCTACCTAAGCATAGGTCCAGGGCTTGGACCCCACAAATTTGGCTCAGGCCCGACCACCCCAGGGCAGCACACCATTGAAATACTAAAGTGTTAATATGTGTTAAGAAAGAAGCAGAGGCTATGGGTTAGAAAGTGCTACAAAAATAAGGGTGTTAATAAAATACTCAAAAGAGTAATATTAGTGAAAAAATAGGAGTGTTACATAAGTGCTAAATAAATAATATGGCATGCTACCCCAAGGTGGCCCAGCCCCACCAGACCTGGGGGGTACCACTCCCCAAACCCATACACAGCATAATAATAATTACAGCCACTATGGGTCATACAATTGCTTAATGTATGGCCACATGATAATGGCACATACAGAACATATCCAGATTGAGAGCTAGTTTACCTGGAGGCACCCCTGTATCCTCCAAACGGCACCACAGGACCCAGCATGCCCTCCTAATGCTGGCTCCATCTATGCCTCTCTGAACTGCAATAAATAGTGGAAAACTGCTCTAATCAAGCTGGTAACAATCCCCAGGTGCTGCGGGAGGGGGTTACTCTAGACAAGAAATACAAAAGGGATTTTTCCCACGCACTCTGCTGACTGTTAGTAAGAAGAACTATATACTATGTAATAATAGGAAATTTAGAGCTCTTCGTTACATATGTTTTGCAAAAGATATGATAAGCCTCCAGGCCACTTCACGGCTGCTCTATTACTGGAGGTCCCTACCTAAGCATAGGTCCAGGGCTTGGACCCCACAAATTTGGCTCAGGCCCGACCACCCCAGGGCAGCACACCATTGAAATACTAAAGTGTTAATATGTGTTAAGAAAGAAGCAGAGGCTATGGGTTAGAAAGTGCTACAAAAATAAGGGTGTTAATAAAATACTCAAAAGAGTAATATTAGTGAAAAAATAGGAGTGTTACATAAGTGCTAAATAAATAATATGGCATGCTACCCCAAGGTGGCCCAGCCCCACCAGACCTGGGGGGTACCACTCCCCAAACCCATACACAGCATAATAATAATTACAGCCACTATGGGTCATACAATTGCTTAATGTATGGCCACATGATAATGGCACATACAGAACATATCCAGATTGAGAGCTAGTTTACCTGGAGGCACCCCTGTATCCTCCAAACGGCACCACAGGACCCAGCATGCCCTCCTAATGCTGGCTCCATCTATGCCTCTCTGAACTGCAATAAATAGTGGAAAACTGCTCTAATCAAGCTGGTAACAATCCCCAGGTGCTGCGGGAGGGGGTTACTCTAGACAAGAAATACAAAAGGGATTTTTCCCACGCACTCTGCTGACTGTTAGTAAGAAGAACTATATACTATGTAATAATAGGAAATTTAGAGCTCTTCGTTACATATGTTTTGCAAAAGATATGATAAGCCTCCAGGCCACTTCACGGCTGCTCTATTACTGGAGGTCCCTACCTAAGCATAGGTCCAGGGCTTGGATCCCACAAATTTGGCTCAGGCCCGACCACCCCAGGGCAGCACACCATTGAAATACTAAAGTGTTAATATGTGTTAAGAAAGAAGCAGAGGCTATGGGTTAGAAAGTGCTACAAAAATAAGGGTGTTAATAAAATACTCAAAAGAGTAATATTAGTGAAAAAATAGGAGTGTTACATAAGTGCTAAATAAATAATATGGCATGCTACCCCAAGGTGGCCCAGCCCCACCAGACCTGGGGGGTACCACTCCCCAAACCCATACACAGCATAATAATAATTACAGCCACTATGGGTCATACAATTGCTTAATGTATGGCCACATGATAATGGCACATACAGAACATATCCAGATTGAGAGCTAGTTTACCTGGAGGCACCCCTGTATCCTCCAAACGGCACCACAGGACCCAGCATGCCCTCCTAATGCTGGCTCCATCTATGCCTCTCTGAACTGCAATAAATAGTGGAAAACTGCTCTAATCAAGCTGGTAACAATCCCCAGGTGCTGCGGGAGGGGGTTACTCTAGACAAGAAATACAAAAGGGATTTTTCCCACGCACTCTGCTGACTGTTAGTAAGAAGAACTATATACTATGTAATAATAGGAAATTTAGAGCTCTTCGTTACATATGTTTTGCAAAAGATATGATAAGCCTCCAGGCCACTTCACGGCTGCTCTATTACTGGAGGTCCCTACCTAAGCATAGGTCCAGGGCTTGGACCCCACAAATTTGGCTCAGGCCCGACCACCCCAGGGCAGCACACCATTGAAATACTAAAGTGTTAATATGTGTTAAGAAAGAAGCAGAGGCTATGGGTTAGAAAGTGCTACAAAAATAAGGGTGTTAATAAAATACTCAAAAGAGTAATATTAGTGAAAAAATAGGAGTGTTACATAAGTGCTAAATAAATAATATGGCATGCTACCCCAAGGTGGCCCAGCCCCACCAGACCTGGGGGGTACCACTCCCAAAACCCATACACAGCATAATAATAATTACAGCCACTATGGGTCATACAATTGCTTAATGTATGGCCACATGATAATGGCACATACAGAACATATCCAGATTGAGAGCTAGTTTACCTGGAGGCACCCCTGTATCCTCCAAACGGCACCACAGGACCCAGCATGCCCTCCTAATGCTGGCTCCATCTATGCCTCTCTGAACTGCAATAAATAGTGGAAAACTGCTCTAATCAAGCTGGTAACAATCCCCAGGTGCTGCGGGAGGGGGTTACTCTAGACAAGAAATACAAAAGGGATTTTTCCCACGCACTCTGCTGACTGTTAGTAAGAAGAACTATATACTATGTAATAATAGGAAATTTAGAGCTCTTCGTTACATATGTTTTGCAAAAGATATGATAAGCCTCCAGGCCACTTCACGGCTGCTCTATTACTGGAGGTCCCTACCTAAGCATAGGTCCAGGGCTTGGACCCCACAAATTTGGCTCAGGCCCGACCACCCCAGGGCAGCACACCATTGAAATACTAAAGTGTTAATATGTGTTAAGAAAGAAGCAGAGGCTATGGGTTAGAAAGTGCTACAAAAATAAGGGTGTTAATAAAATACTCAAAAGAGTAATATTAGTGAAAAAATAGGAGTGTTACATAAGTGCTAAATAAATAATATGGCATGCTACCCCAAGGTGGCCCAGCCCCACCAGACCTGGGGGGTACCACTCCCCAAACCCATACACAGCATAATAATAATTACAGCCACTATGGGTCATACAATTGCTTAATGTATGGCCACATGATAATGGCACATACAGAACATATCCAGATTGAGAGCTAGTTTACCTGGAGGCACCCCTGTATCCTCCAAACGGCACCACAGGACCCAGCATGCCCTCCTAATGCTGGCTCCATCTATGCCTCTCTGAACTGCAATAAATAGTGGAAAACTGCTCTAATCAAGCTGGTAACAATCCCCAGGTGCTGCGGGAGGGGGTTACTCTAGACAAGAAATACAAAAGGGATTTTTCCCACGCACTCTGCTGACTGTTAGTAAGAAGAACTATATACTATGTAATAATAGGAAATTTAGAGCTCTTCGTTACATATGTTTTGCAAAAGATATGATAAGCCTCCAGGCCACTTCACGGCTGCTCTATTACTGGAGGTCCCTACCTAAGCATAGGTCCAGGGCTTGGACCCCACAAATTTGGCTCAGGCCCGACCACCCCAGGGCAGCACACCATTGAAATACTAAAGTGTTAATATGTGTTAAGAAAGAAGCAGAGGCTATGGGTTAGAAAGTGCTACAAAAATAAGGGTGTTAATAAAATACTCAAAAGAGTAATATTAGTGAAAAAATAGGAGTGTTACATAAGTGCTAAATAAATAATATGGCATGCTACCCCAAGGTGGCCCAGCCCCACCAGACCTGGGGGGTACCACTCCCCAAACCCATACACAGCATAATAATAATTACAGCCACTATGGGTCATACAATTGCTTAATGTATGGCCACATGATAATGGCACATACAGAACATATCCAGATTGAGAGCTAGTTTACCTGGAGGCACCCCTGTATCCTCCAAACGGCACCACAGGACCCAGCATGCCCTCCTAATGCTGGCTCCATCTATGCCTCTCTGAACTGCAATAAATAGTGGAAAACTGCTCTAATCAAGCTGGTAACAATCCCCAGGTGCTGCGGGAGGGGGTTACTCTAGACAAGAAATACAAAAGGGATTTTTCCCACGCACTCTGCTGACTGTTAGTAAGAAGAACTATATACTATGTAATAATAGGAAATTTAGAGCTCTTCGTTACATATGTTTTGCAAAAGATATGATAAGCCTCCAGGCCACTTCACGGCTGCTCTATTACTGGAGGTCCCTACCTAAGCATAGGTCCAGGGCTTGGACCCCACAAATTTGGCTCAGGCCCGACCACCCCAGGGCAGCACACCATTGAAATACTAAAGTGTTAATATGTGTTAAGAAAGAAGCAGAGGCTATGGGTTAGAAAGTGCTACAAAAATAAGGGTGTTAATAAAATACTCAAAAGAGTAATATTAGTGAAAAAATAGGAGTGTTACATAAGTGCTAAATAAATAATATGGCATGCTACCCCAAGGTGGCCCAGCCCCACCAGACCTGGGGGGTACCACTCCCCAAACCCATACACAGCATAATAATAATTACAGCCACTATGGGTCATACAATTGCTTAATGTATGGCCACATGATAATGGCACATACAGAACATATCCAGATTGAGAGCTAGTTTACCTGGAGGCACCCCTGTATCCTCCAAACGGCACCACAGGACCCAGCATGCCCTCCTAATGCTGGCTCCATCTATGCCTCTCTGAACTGCAATAAATAGTGGAAAACTGCTCTAATCAAGCTGGTAACAATCCCCAGGTGCTGCGGGAGGGGGTTACTCTAGACAAGAAATACAAAAGGGATTTTTCCCACGCACTCTGCTGACTGTTAGTAAGAAGAACTATATACTATGTAATAATAGGAAATTTAGAGCTCTTCGTTACATATGTTTTGCAAAAGATATGATAAGCCTCCAGGCCACTTCACGGCTGCTCTATTACTGGAGGTCCCTACCTAAGCATAGGTCCAGGGCTTGGACCCCACAAATTTGGCTCAGGCCCGACCACCCCAGGGCAGCACACCATTGAAATACTAAAGTGTTAATATGTGTTAAGAAAGAAGCAGAGGCTATGGGTTAGAAAGTGCTACAAAAATAAGGGTGTTAATAAAATACTCAAAAGAGTAATATTAGTGAAAAAATAGGAGTGTTACATAAGTGCTAAATAAATAATATGGCATGCTACCCCAAGGTGGCCCAGCCCCACCAGACCTGGGGGGTACCACTCCCCAAACCCATACACAGCATAATAATAATTACAGCCACTATGGGTCATACAATTGCTTAATGTATGGCCACATGATAATGGCACATACAGAACATATCCAGATTGAGAGCTAGTTTACCTGGAGGCACCCCTGTATCCTCCAAACGGCACCACAGGACCCAGCATGCCCTCCTAATGCTGGCTCCATCTATGCCTCTCTGAACTGCAATAAATAGTGGAAAACTGCTCTAATCAAGCTGGTAACAATCCCCAGGTGCTGCGGGAGGGGGTTACTCTAGACAAGAAATACAAAAGGGATTTTTCCCACGCACTCTGCTGACTGTTAGTAAGAAGAACTATATACTATGTAATAATAGGAAATTTAGAGCTCTTCGTTACATATGTTTTGCAAAAGATATGATAAGCCTCCAGGCCACTTCACGGCTGCTCTATTACTGGAGGTCCCTACCTAAGCATAGGTCCAGGGCTTGGACCCCACAAATTTGGCTCAGGCCCGACCACCCCAGGGCAGCACACCATTGAAATACTAAAGTGTTAATATGTGTTAAGAAAGAAGCAGAGGCTATGGGTTAGAAAGTGCTACAAAAATAAGGGTGTTAATAAAATACTCAAAAGAGTAATATTAGTGAAAAAATAGGAGTGTTACATAAGTGCTAAATAAATAATATGGCATGCTACCCCAAGGTGGCCCAGCCCCACCAGACCTGGGGGGTACCACTCCCCAAACCCATACACAGCATAATAATAATTACAGCCACTATGGGTCATACAATTGCTTAATGTATGGCCACATGATAATGGCACATACAGAACATATCCAGATTGAGAGCTAGTTTACCTGGAGGCACCCCTGTATCCTCCAAACGGCACCACAGGACCCAGCATGCCCTCCTAATGCTGGCTCCATCTATGCCTCTCTGAACTGCAATAAATAGTGGAAAACTGCTCTAATCAAGCTGGTAACAATCCCCAGGTGCTGCGGGAGGGGGTTACTCTAGACAAGAAATACAAAAGGGATTTTTCCCACGCACTCTGCTGACTGTTAGTAAGAAGAACTATATACTATGTAATAATAGGAAATTTAGAGCTCTTCGTTACATATGTTTTGCAAAAGATATGATAAGCCTCCAGGCCACTTCACGGCTGCTCTATTACTGGAGGTCCCTACCTAAGCATAGGTCCAGGGCTTGGACCCCACAAATTTGGCTCAGGCCCGACCACCCCAGGGCAGCACACCATTGAAATACTAAAGTGTTAATATGTGTTAAGAAAGAAGCAGAGGCTATGGGTTAGAAAGTGCTACAAAAATAAGGGTGTTAATAAAATACTCAAAAGAGTAATATTAGTGAAAAAATAGGAGTGTTACATAAGTGCTAAATAAATAATATGGCATGCTACCCCAAGGTGGCCCAGCCCCACCAGACCTGGGGGGTACCACTCCCCAAACCCATACACAGCATAATAATAATTACAGCCACTATGGGTCATACAATTGCTTAATGTATGGCCACATGATAATGGCACATACAGAACATATCCAGATTGAGAGCTAGTTTACCTGGAGGCACCCCTGTATCCTCCAAACGGCACCACAGGACCCAGCATGCCCTCCTAATGCTGGCTCCATCTATGCCTCTCTGAACTGCAATAAATAGTGGAAAACTGCTCTAATCAAGCTGGTAACAATCCCCAGGTGCTGCGGGAGGGGGTTACTCTAGACAAGAAATACAAAAGGGATTTTTCCCACGCACTCTGCTGACTGTTAGTAAGAAGAACTATATACTATGTAGTAATAGGAAATTTAGAGCTCTTCGTTACATATGTTTTGCAAAAGATATGATAAGCCTCCAGGCCACTTCACGGCTGCTCTATTACTGGAGGTCCCTACCTAAGCATAGGTCCAGGGCTTGGACCCCACAAATTTGGCTCAGGCCCGACCACCCCAGGGCAGCACACCATTGAAATACTAAAGTGTTAATATGTGTTAAGAAAGAAGCAGAGGCTATGGGTTAGAAAGTGCTACAAAAATAAGGGTGTTAATAAAATACTCAAAAGAGTAATATTAGTGAAAAAATAGGAGTGTTACATAAGTGCTAAATAAATAATATGGCATGCTACCCCAAGGTGGCCCAGCCCCACCAGACCTGGGGGGTACCACTCCCCAAACCCATACACAGCATAATAATAATTACAGCCACTATGGGTCATACAATTGCTTAATGTATGGCCACATGATAATGGCACATACAGAACATATCCAGATTGAGAGCTAGTTTACCTGGAGGCACCCCTGTATCCTCCAAACGGCACCACAGGACCCAGCATGCCCTCCTAATGCTGGCTCCATCTATGCCTCTCTGAACTGCAATAAATAGTGGAAAACTGCTCTAATCAAGCTGGTAACAATCCCCAGGTGCTGCGGGAGGGGGTTACTCTAGACAAGAAATACAAAAGGGATTTTTCCCACGCACTCTGCTGACTGTTAGTAAGAAGAACTATATACTATGTAATAATAGGAAATTTAGAGCTCTTCGTTACATATGTTTTGCAAAAGATATGATAAGCCTCCAGGCCACTTCACGGCTGCTCTATTACTGGAGGTCCCTACCTAAGCATAGGTCCAGGGCTTGGACCCCACAAATTTGGCTCAGGCCCGACCACCCCAGGGCAGCACACCATTGAAATACTAAAGTGTTAATATGTGTTAAGAAAGAAGCAGAGGCTATGGGTTAGAAAGTGCTACAAAAATAAGGGTGTTAATAAAATACTCAAAAGAGTAATATTAGTGAAAAAATAGGAGTGTTACATAAGTGCTAAATAAATAATATGGCATGCTACCCCAAGGTGGCCCAGCCCCACCAGACCTGGGGGGTACCACTCCCCAAACCCATACACAGCATAATAATAATTACAGCCACTATGGGTCATACAATTGCTTAATGTATGGCCACATGATAATGGCACATACAGAACATATCCAGATTGAGAGCTAGTTTACCTGGAGGCACCCCTGTATCCTCCAAACGGCACCACAGGACCCAGCATGCCCTCCTAATGCTGGCTCCATCTATGCCTCTCTGAACTGCAATAAATAGTGGAAAACTGCTCTAATCAAGCTGGTAACAATCCCCAGGTGCTGCGGGAGGGGGTTACTCTAGACAAGAAATACAAAAGGGATTTTTCCCACGCACTCTGCTGACTGTTAGTAAGAAGAACTATATACTATGTAATAATAGGAAATTTAGAGCTCTTCGTTACATATGTTTTGCAAAAGATATGATAAGCCTCCAGGCCACTTCACGGCTGCTCTATTACTGGAGGTCCCTACCTAAGCATAGGTCCAGGGCTTGGACCCCACAAATTTGGCTCAGGCCCGACCACCCCAGGGCAGCACACCATTGAAATACTAAAGTGTTAATATGTGTTAAGAAAGAAGCAGAGGCTATGGGTTAGAAAGTGCTACAAAAATAAGGGTGTTAATAAAATACTCAAAAGAGTAATATTAGTGAAAAAATAGGAGTGTTACATAAGTGCTAAATAAATAATATGGCATGCTACCCCAAGGTGGCCCAGCCCCACCAGACCTGGGGGGTACCACTCCCCAAACCCATACACAGCATAATAATAATTACAGCCACTATGGGTCATACAATTGCTTAATGTATGGCCACATGATAATGGCACATACAGAACATATCCAGATTGAGAGCTAGTTTACCTGGAGGCACCCCTGTATCCTCCAAATGGCACCACAGGACCCAGCATGCCCTCCTAATGCTGGCTCCATCTATGCCTCTCTGAACTGCAATAAATAGTGGAAAACTGCTCTAATCAAGCTGGTAACAATCCCCAGGTGCTGCGGGAGGGGGTTACTCTAGACAAGAAATACAAAAGGGATTTTTCCCACGCACTCTGCTGACTGTTAGTAAGAAGAACTATATACTATGTAATAATAGGAAATTTAGAGCTCTTCGTTACATATGTTTTGCAAAAGATATGATAAGCCTCCAGGCCACTTCACGGCTGCTCTATTACTGGAGGTCCCTACCTAAGCATAGGTCCAGGGCTTGGACCCCACAAATTTGGCTCAGGCCCGACCACCCCAGGGCAGCACACCATTGAAATACTAAAGTGTTAATATGTGTTAAGAAAGAAGCAGAGGCTATGGGTTAGAAAGTGCTACAAAAATAAGGGTGTTAATAAAATACTCAAAAGAGTAATATTAGTGAAAAAATAGGAGTGTTACATAAGTGCTAAATAAATAATATGGCATGCTACCCCAAGGTGGCCCAGCCCCACCAGACCTGGGGGGTACCACTCCCCAAACCCATACACAGCATAATAATAATTACAGCCACTATGGGTCATACAATTGCTTAATGTATGGCCACATGATAATGGCACATACAGAACATATCCAGATTGAGAGCTAGTTTACCTGGAGGCACCCCTGTATCCTCCAAACGGCACCACAGGACCCAGCATGCCCTCCTAATGCTGGCTCCATCTATGCCTCTCTGAACTGCAATAAATAGTGGAAAACTGCTCTAATCAAGCTGGTAACAATCCCCAGGTGCTGCGGGAGGGGGTTACTCTAGACAAGAAATACAAAAGGGATTTTTCCCACGCACTCTGCTGACTGTTAGTAAGAAGAACTATATACTATGTAATAATAGGAAATTTAGAGCTCTTCGTTACATATGTTTTGCAAAAGATATGATAAGCCTCCAGGCCACTTCACGGCTGCTCTATTACTGGAGGTCCCTACCTAAGCATAGGTCCAGGGCTTGGACCCCACAAATTTGGCTCAGGCCCGACCACCCCAGGGCAGCACACCATTGAAATACTAAAGTGTTAATATGTGTTAAGAAAGAAGCAGAGGCTATGGGTTAGAAAGTGCTACAAAAATAAGGGTGTTAATAAAATACTCAAAAGAGTAATATTAGTGAAAAAATAGGAGTGTTACATAAGTGCTAAATAAATAATATGGCATGCTACCCCAAGGTGGCCCAGCCCCACCAGACCTGGGGGGTACCACTCCCCAAACCCATACACAGCATAATAATAATTACAGCCACTATGGGTCATACAATTGCTTAATGTATGGCCACATGATAATGGCACATACAGAACATATCCAGATTGAGAGCTAGTTTACCTGGAGGCACCCCTGTATCCTCCAAACGGCACCACAGGACCCAGCATGCCCTCCTAATGCTGGCTCCATCTATGCCTCTCTGAACTGCAATAAATAGTGGAAAACTGCTCTAATCAAGCTGGTAACAATCCCCAGGTGCTGCGGGAGGGGGTTACTCTAGACAAGAAATACAAAAGGGATTTTTCCCACGCACTCTGCTGACTGTTAGTAAGAAGAACTATATACTATGTAATAATAGGAAATTTAGAGCTCTTCGTTACATATGTTTTGCAAAAGATATGATAAGCCTCCAGGCCACTTCACGGCTGCTCTATTACTGGAGGTCCCTACCTAAGCATAGGTCCAGGGCTTGGACCCCACAAATTTGGCTCAGGCCCGACCACCCCAGGGCAGCACACCATTGAAATACTAAAGTGTTAATATGTGTTAAGAAAGAAGCAGAGGCTATGGGTTAGAAAGTGCTACAAAAATAAGGGTGTTAATAAAATACTCAAAAGAGTAATATTAGTGAAAAAATAGGAGTGTTACATAAGTGCTAAATAAATAATATGGCATGCTACCCCAAGGTGGCCCAGCCCCACCAGACCTGGGGGGTACCACTCCCCAAACCCATACACAGCATAATAATAATTACAGCCACTATGGGTCATACAATTGCTTAATGTATGGCCACATGATAATGGCACATACAGAACATATCCAGATTGAGAGCTAGTTTACCTGGAGGCACCCCTGTATCCTCCAAACGGCACCACAGGACCCAGCATGCCCTCCTAATGCTGGCTCCATCTATGCCTCTCTGAACTGCAATAAATAGTGGAAAACTGCTCTAATCAAGCTGGTAACAATCCCCAGGTGCTGCGGGAGGGGGTTACTCTAGACAAGAAATACAAAAGGGATTTTTCCCACGCACTCTGCTGACTGTTAGTAAGAAGAACTATATACTATGTAATAATAGGAAATTTAGAGCTCTTCGTTACATATGTTTTGCAAAAGATATGATAAGCCTCCAGGCCACTTCACGGCTGCTCTATTACTGGAGGTCCCTACCTAAGCATAGGTCCAGGGCTTGGACCCCACAAATTTGGCTCAGGCCCGACCACCCCAGGGCAGCACACCATTGAAATACTAAAGTGTTAATATGTGTTAAGAAAGAAGCAGAGGCTATGGGTTAGAAAGTGCTACAAAAATAAGGGTGTTAATAAAATACTCAAAAGAGTAATATTAGTGAAAAAATAGGAGTGTTACATAAGTGCTAAATAAATAATATGGCATGCTACCCCAAGGTGGCCCAGCCCCACCAGACCTGGGGGGTACCACTCCCCAAACCCATACACAGCATAATAATAATTACAGCCACTATGGGTCATACAATTGCTTAATGTATGGCCACATGATAATGGCACATACAGAACATATCCAGATTGAGAGCTAGTTTACCTGGAGGCACCCCTGTATCCTCCAAACGGCACCACAGGACCCAGCATGCCCTCCTAATGCTGGCTCCATCTATGCCTCTCTGAACTGCAATAAATAGTGGAAAACTGCTCTAATCAAGCTGGTAACAATCCCCAGGTGCTGCGGGAGGGGGTTACTCTAGACAAGAAATACAAAAGGGATTTTTCCCACGCACTCTGCTGACTGTTAGTAAGAAGAACTATATACTATGTAATAATAGGAAATTTAGAGCTCTTCGTTACATATGTTTTGCAAAAGATATGATAAGCCTCCAGGCCACTTCACGGCTGCTCTATTACTGGAGGTCCCTACCTAAGCATAGGTCCAGGGCTTGGACCCCACAAATTTGGCTCAGGCCCGACCACCCCAGGGCAGCACACCATTGAAATACTAAAGTGTTAATATGTGTTAAGAAAGAAGCAGAGGCTATGGGTTAGAAAGTGCTACAAAAATAAGGGTGTTAATAAAATACTCAAAAGAGTAATATTAGTGAAAAAATAGGAGTGTTACATAAGTGCTAAATAAATAATATGGCATGCTACCCCAAGGTGGCCCAGCCCCACCAGACCTGGGGGGTACCACTCCCCAAACCCATACACAGCATAATAATAATTACAGCCACTATGGGTCATACAATTGCTTAATGTATGGCCACATGATAATGGCACATACAGAACATATCCAGATTGAGAGCTAGTTTACCTGGAGGCACCCCTGTATCCTCCAAACGGCACCACAGGACCCAGCATGCCCTCCTAATGCTGGCTCCATCTATGCCTCTCTGAACTGCAATAAATAGTGGAAAACTGCTCTAATCAAGCTGGTAACAATCCCCAGGTGCTGCGGGAGGGGGTTACTCTAGACAAGAAATACAAAAGGGATTTTTCCCACGCACTCTGCTGACTGTTAGTAAGAAGAACTATATACTATGTAATAATAGGAAATTTAGAGCTCTTCGTTACATATGTTTTGCAAAAGATATGATAAGCCTCCAGGCCACTTCACGGCTGCTCTATTACTGGAGGTCCCTACCTAAGCATAGGTCCAGGGCTTGGACCCCACAAATTTGGCTCAGGCCCGACCACCCCAGGGCAGCACACCATTGAAATACTAAAGTGTTAATATGTGTTAAGAAAGAAGCAGAGGCTATGGGTTAGAAAGTGCTACAAAAATAAGGGTGTTAATAAAATACTCAAAAGAGTAATATTAGTGAAAAAATAGGAGTGTTACATAAGTGCTAAATAAATAATATGGCATGCTACCCCAAGGTGGCCCAGCCCCACCAGACCTGGGGGGTACCACTCCCCAAACCCATACACAGCATAATAATAATTACAGCCACTATGGGTCATACAATTGCTTAATTTATGGCCACATGATAATGGCACATACAGAACATATCCAGATTGAGAGCTAGTTTACCTGGAGGCACCCCTGTATCCTCCAAACGGCACCACAGGACCCAGCATGCCCTCCTAATGCTGGCTCCATCTATGCCTCTCTGAACTGCAATAAATAGTGGAAAACTGCTCTAATCAAGCTGGTAACAATCCCCAGGTGCTGCGGGAGGGGGTTACTCTAGACAAGAAATACAAAAGGGATTTTTCCCACGCACTCTGCTGACTGTTAGTAAGAAGAACTATATACTATGTAATAATAGGAAATTTAGAGCTCTTCGTTACATATGTTTTGCAAAAGATATGATAAGCCTCCAGGCCACTTCACGGCTGCTCTATTACTGGAGGTCCCTACCTAAGCATAGGTCCAGGGCTTGGACCCCACAAATTTGGCTCAGGCCCGACCACCCCAGGGCAGCACACCATTGAAATACTAAAGTGTTAATATGTGTTAAGAAAGAAGCAGAGGCTATGGGTTAGAAAGTGCTACAAAAATAAGGGTGTTAATAAAATACTCAAAAGAGTAATATTAGTGAAAAAATAGGAGTGTTACATAAGTGCTAAATAAATAATATGGCATGCTACCCCAAGGTGGCCCAGCCCCACCAGACCTGGGGGGTACCACTCCCCAAACCCATACACAGCATAATAATAATTACAGCCACTATGGGTCATACAATTGCTTAATGTATGGCCACATGATAATGGCACATACAGAACATATCCAGATTGAGAGCTAGTTTACCTGGAGGCACCCCTGTATCCTCCAAACGGCACCACAGGACCCAGCATGCCCTCCTAATGCTGGCTCCATCTATGCCTCTCTGAACTGCAATAAATAGTGGAAAACTGCTCTAATCAAGCTGGTAACAATCCCCAGGTGCTGCGGGAGGGGGTTACTCTAGACAAGAAATACAAAAGGGATTTTTCCCACGCACTCTGCTGACTGTTAGTAAGAAGAACTATATACTATGTAATAATAGGAAATTTAGAGCTCTTCGTTACATATGTTTTGCAAAAGATATGATAAGCCTCCAGGCCACTTCACGGCTGCTCTATTACTGGAGGTCCCTACCTAAGCATAGGTCCAGGGCTTGGACCCCACAAATTTGGCTCAGGCCCGACCACCCCAGGGCAGCACACCATTGAAATACTAAAGTGTTAATATGTGTTAAGAAAGAAGCAGAGGCTATGGGTTAGAAAGTGCTACAAAAATAAGGGTGTTAATAAAATACTCAAAAGAGTAATATTAGTGAAAAAATAGGAGTGTTACATAAGTGCTAAATAAATAATATGGCATGCTACCCCAAGGTGGCCCAGCCCCACCAGACCTGGGGGGTACCACTCCCCAAACCCATACACAGCATAATAATAATTACAGCCACTATGGGTCATACAATTGCTTAATGTATGGCCACATGATAATGGCACATACAGAACATATCCAGATTGAGAGCTAGTTTACCTGGAGGCACCCCTGTATCCTCCAAACGGCACCACAGGACCCAGCATGCCCTCCTAATGCTGGCTCCATCTATGCCTCTCTGAACTGCAATAAATAGTGGAAAACTGCTCTAATCAAGCTGGTAACAATCCCCAGGTGCTGCGGGAGGGGGTTACTCTAGACAAGAAATACAAAAGGGATTTTTCCCACGCACTCTGCTGACTGTTAGTAAGAAGAACTATATACTATGTAATAATAGGAAATTTAGAGCTCTTCGTTACATATGTTTTGCAAAAGATATGATAAGCCTCCAGGCCACTTCACGGCTGCTCTATTACTGGAGGTCCCTACCTAAGCATAGGTCCAGGGCTTGGACCCCACAAATTTGGCTCAGGCCCGACCACCCCAGGGCAGCACACCATTGAAATACTAAAGTGTTAATATGTGTTAAGAAAGAAGCAGAGGCTATGGGTTAGAAAGTGCTACAAAAATAAGGGTGTTAATAAAATACTCAAAAGAGTAATATTAGTGAAAAAATAGGAGTGTTACATAAGTGCTAAATAAATAATATGGCATGCTACCCCAAGGTGGCCCAGCCCCACCAGACCTGGGGGGTACCACTCCCCAAACCCATACACAGCATAATAATAATTACAGCCACTATGGGTCATACAATTGCTTAATGTATGGCCACATGATAATGGCACATACAGAACATATCCAGATTGAGAGCTAGTTTACCTGGAGGCACCCCTGTATCCTCCAAACGGCACCACAGGACCCAGCATGCCCTCCTAATGCTGGCTCCATCTATGCCTCTCTGAACTGCAATAAATAGTGGAAAACTGCTCTAATCAAGCTGGTAACAATCCCCAGGTGCTGCGGGAGGGGGTTACTCTAGACAAGAAATACAAAAGGGATTTTTCCCACGCACTCTGCTGACTGTTAGTAAGAAGAACTATATACTATGTAATAATAGGAAATTTAGAGCTCTTCGTTACATATGTTTTGCAAAAGATATGATAAGCCTCCAGGCCACTTCACGGCTGCTCTATTACTGGAGGTCCCTACCTAAGCATAGGTCCAGGGCTTGGACCCCACAAATTTGGCTCAGGCCCGACCACCCCAGGGCAGCACACCATTGAAATACTAAAGTGTTAATATGTGTTAAGAAAGAAGCAGAGGCTATGGGTTAGAAAGTGCTACAAAAATAAGGGTGTTAATAAAATACTCAAAAGAGTAATATTAGTGAAAAAATAGGAGTGTTACATAAGTGCTAAATAAATAATATGGCATGCTACCCCAAGGTGGCCCAGCCCCACCAGACCTGGGGGGTACCACTCCCCAAACCCATACACAGCATAATAATAATTACAGCCACTATGGGTCATACAATTGCTTAATGTATGGCCACATGATAATGGCACATACAGAACATATCCAGATTGAGAGCTAGTTTACCTGGAGGCACCCCTGTATCCTCCAAACGGCACCACAGGACCCAGCATGCCCTCCTAATGCTGGCTCCATCTATGCCTCTCTGAACTGCAATAAATAGTGGAAAACTGCTCTAATCAAGCTGGTAACAATCCCCAGGTGCTGCGGGAGGGGGTTACTCTAGACAAGAAATACAAAAGGGATTTTTCCCACGCACTCTGCTGACTGTTAGTAAGAAGAACTATATACTATGTAATAATAGGAAATTTAGAGCTCTTCGTTACATATGTTTTGCAAAAGATATGATAAGCCTCCAGGCCACTTCACGGCTGCTCTATTACTGGAGGTCCCTACCTAAGCATAGGTCCAGGGCTTGGACCCCACAAATTTGGCTCAGGCCCGACCACCCCAGGGCAGCACACCATTGAAATACTAAAGTGTTAATATGTGTTAAGAAAGAAGCAGAGGCTATGGGTTAGAAAGTGCTACAAAAATAAGGGTGTTAATAAAATACTCAAAAGAGTAATATTAGTGAAAAAATAGGAGTGTTACATAAGTGCTAAATAAATAATATGGCATGCTACCCCAAGGTGGCCCAGCCCCACCAGACCTGGGGGGTACCACTCCCCAAACCCATACACAGCATAATAATAATTACAGCCACTATGGGTCATACAATTGCTTAATGTATGGCCACATGATAATGGCACATACAGAACATATCCAGATTGAGAGCTAGTTTACCTGGAGGCACCCCTGTATCCTCCAAACGGCACCACAGGACCCAGCATGCCCTCCTAATGCTGGCTCCATCTATGCCTCTCTGAACTGCAATAAATAGTGGAAAACTGCTCTAATCAAGCTGGTAACAATCCCCAGGTGCTGCGGGAGGGGGTTACTCTAGACAAGAAATACAAAAGGGATTTTTCCCACGCACTCTGCTGACTGTTAGTAAGAAGAACTATATACTATGTAATAATAGGAAATTTAGAGCTCTTCGTTACATATGTTTTGCAAAAGATATGATAAGCCTCCAGGCCACTTCACGGCTGCTCTATTACTGGAGGTCCCTACCTAAGCATAGGTCCAGGGCTTGGACCCCACAAATTTGGCTCAGGCCCGACCACCCCAGGGCAGCACACCATTGAAATACTAAAGTGTTAATATGTGTTAAGAAAGAAGCAGAGGCTATGGGTTAGAAAGTGCTACAAAAATAAGGGTGTTAATAAAATACTCAAAAGAGTAATATTAGTGAAAAAATAGGAGTGTTACATAAGTGCTAAATAAATAATATGGCATGCTACCCCAAGGTGGCCCAGCCCCACCAGACCTGGGGGGTACCACTCCCCAAACCCATACACAGCATAATAATAATTACAGCCACTATGGGTCATACAATTGCTTAATGTATGGCCACATGATAATGGCACATACAGAACATATCCAGATTGAGAGCTAGTTTACCTGGAGGCACCCCTGTATCCTCCAAACGGCACCACAGGACCCAGCATGCCCTCCTAATGCTGGCTCCATCTATGCCTCTCTGAACTGCAATAAATAGTGGAAAACTGCTCTAATCAAGCTGGTAACAATCCCCAGGTGCTGCGGGAGGGGGTTACTCTAGACAAGAAATACAAAAGGGATTTTTCCCACGCACTCTGCTGACTGTTAGTAAGAAGAACTATATACTATGTAATAATAGGAAATTTAGAGCTCTTCGTTACATATGTTTTGCAAAAGATATGATAAGCCTCCAGGCCACTTCACGGCTGCTCTATTACTGGAGGTCCCTACCTAAGCATAGGTCCAGGGCTTGGACCCCACAAATTTGGCTCAGGCCCGACCACCCCAGGGCAGCACACCATTGAAATACTAAAGTGTTAATATGTGTTAAGAAAGAAGCAGAGGCTATGGGTTAGAAAGTGCTACAAAAATAAGGGTGTTAATAAAATACTCAAAAGAGTAATATTAGTGAAAAAATAGGAGTGTTACATAAGTGCTAAATAAATAATATGGCATGCTACCCCAAGGTGGCCCAGCCCCACCAGACCTGGGGGGTACCACTCCCCAAACCCATACACAGCATAATAATAATTACAGCCACTATGGGTCATACAATTGCTTAATTTATGGCCACATGATAATGGCACATACAGAACATATCCAGATTGAGAGCTAGTTTACCTGGAGGCACCCCTGTATCCTCCAAACGGCACCACAGGACCCAGCATGCCCTCCTAATGCTGGCTCCATCTATGCCTCTCTGAACTGCAATAAATAGTGGAAAACTGCTCTAATCAAGCTGGTAACAATCCCCAGGTGCTGCGGGAGGGGGTTACTCTAGACAAGAAATACAAAAGGGATTTTTCCCACGCACTCTGCTGACTGTTAGTAAGAAGAACTATATACTATGTAATAATAGGAAATTTAGAGCTCTTCGTTACATATGTTTTGCAAAAGATATGATAAGCCTCCAGGCCACTTCACGGCTGCTCTATTACTGGAGGTCCCTACCTAAGCATAGGTCCAGGGCTTGGACCCCACAAATTTGGCTCAGGCCCGACCACCCCAGGGCAGCACACCATTGAAATACTAAAGTGTTAATATGTGTTAAGAAAGAAGCAGAGGCTATGGGTTAGAAAGTGCTACAAAAATAAGGGTGTTAATAAAATACTCAAAAGAGTAATATTAGTGAAAAAATAGGAGTGTTACATAAGTGCTAAATAAATAATATGGCATGCTACCCCAAGGTGGCCCAGCCCCACCAGACCTGGGGGGTACCACTCCCCAAACCCATACACAGCATAATAATAATTACAGCCACTATGGGTCATACAATTGCTTAATGTATGGCCACATGATAATGGCACATACAGAACATATCCAGATTGAGAGCTAGTTTACCTGGAGGCACCCCTGTATCCTCCAAACGGCACCACAGGACCCAGCATGCCCTCCTAATGCTGGCTCCATCTATGCCTCTCTGAACTGCAATAAATAGTGGAAAACTGCTCTAATCAAGCTGGTAACAATCCCCAGGTGCTGCGGGAGGGGGTTACTCTAGACAAGAAATACAAAAGGGATTTTTCCCACGCACTCTGCTGACTGTTAGTAAGAAGAACTATATACTATGTAATAATAGGAAATTTAGAGCTCTTCGTTACATATGTTTTGCAAAAGATATGATAAGCCTCCAGGCCACTTCACGGCTGCTCTATTACTGGAGGTCCCTACCTAAGCATAGGTCCAGGGCTTGGACCCCACAAATTTGGCTCAGGCCCGACCACCCCAGGGCAGCACACCATTGAAATACTAAAGTGTTAATATGTGTTAAGAAAGAAGCAGAGGCTATGGGTTAGAAAGTGCTACAAAAATAAGGGTGTTAATAAAATACTCAAAAGAGTAATATTAGTGAAAAAATAGGAGTGTTACATAAGTGCTAAATAAATAATATGGCATGCTACCCCAAGGTGGCCCAGCCCCACCAGACCTGGGGGGTACCACTCCCCAAACCCATACACAGCATAATAATAATTACAGCCACTATGGGTCATACAATTGCTTAATGTATGGCCACATGATAATGGTACATACAGAACATATCCAGATTGAGAGCTAGTTTACCTGGAGGCACCCCTGTATCCTCCAAACGGCACCACAGGACCCAGCATGCCCTCCTAATGCTGGCTCCATCTATGCCTCTCTGAACTGCAATAAATAGTGGAAAACTGCTCTAATCAAGCTGGTAACAATCCCCAGGTGCTGCGGGAGGGGGTTACTCTAGACAAGAAATACAAAAGGGATTTTTCCCACGCACTCTGCTGACTGTTAGTAAGAAGAACTATATACTATGTAATAATAGGAAATTTAGAGCTCTTCGTTACATATGTTTTGCAAAAGATATGATAAGCCTCCAGGCCACTTCACGGCTGCTCTATTACTGGAGGTCCCTACCTAAGCATAGGTCCAGGGCTTGGACCCCACAAATTTGGCTCAGGCCCGACCACCCCAGGGCAGCACACCATTGAAATACTAAAGTGTTAATATGTGTTAAGAAAGAAGCAGAGGCTATGGGTTAGAAAGTGCTACAAAAATAAGGGTGTTAATAAAATACTCAAAAGAGTAATATTAGTGAAAAAATAGGAGTGTTACATAAGTGCTAAATAAATAATATGGCATGCTACCCCAAGGTGGCCCAGCCCCACCAGACCTGGGGGGTACCACTCCCCAAACCCATACACAGCATAATAATAATTACAGCCACTATGGGTCATACAATTGCTTAATGTATGGCCACATGATAATGGCACATACAGAACATATCCAGATTGAGAGCTAGTTTACCTGGAGGCACCCCTGTATCCTCCAAACGGCACCACAGGACCCAGCATGCCCTCCTAATGCTGGCTCCATCTATGCCTCTCTGAACTGCAATAAATAGTGGAAAACTGCTCTAATCAAGCTGGTAACAATCCCCAGGTGCTGCGGGAGGGGGTTACTCTAGACAAGAAATACAAAAGGGATTTTTCCCACGCACTCTGCTGACTGTTAGTAAGAAGAACTATATACTATGTAATAATAGGAAATTTAGAGCTCTTCGTTACATATGTTTTGCAAAAGATATGATAAGCCTCCAGGCCACTTCACGGCTGCTCTATTACTGGAGGTCCCTACCTAAGCATAGGTCCAGGGCTTGGACCCCACAAATTTGGCTCAGGCCCGACCACCCCAGGGCAGCACACCATTGAAATACTAAAGTGTTAATATGTGTTAAGAAAGAAGCAGAGGCTATGGGTTAGAAAGTGCTACAAAAATAAGGGTGTTAATAAAATACTCAAAAGAGTAATATTAGTGAAAAAATAGGAGTGTTACATAAGTGCTAAATAAATAATATGGCATGCTACCCCAAGGTGGCCCAGCCCCACCAGACCTGGGGGGTACCACTCCCCAAACCCATACACAGCATAATAATAATTACAGCCACTATGGGTCATACAATTGCTTAATGTATGGCCACATGATAATGGCACATACAGAACATATCCAGATTGAGAGCTAGTTTACCTGGAGGCACCCCTGTATCCTCCAAACGGCACCACAGGACCCAGCATGCCCTCCTAATGCTGGCTCCATCTATGCCTCTCTGAACTGCAATAAATAGTGGAAAACTGCTCTAATCAAGCTGGTAACAATCCCCAGGTGCTGCGGGAGGGGGTTACTCTAGACAAGAAATACAAAAGGGATTTTTCCCACGCACTCTGCTGACTGTTAGTAAGAAGAACTATATACTATGTAATAATAGGAAATTTAGAGCTCTTCGTTACATATGTTTTGCAAAAGATATGATAAGCCTCCAGGCCACTTCACGGCTGCTCTATTACTGGAGGTCCCTACCTAAGCATAGGTCCAGGGCTTGGACCCCACAAATTTGGCTCAGGCCCGACCACCCCAGGGCAGCACACCATTGAAATACTAAAGTGTTAATATGTGTTAAGAAAGAAGCAGAGGCTAGGGGTTAGAAAGTGCTACAAAAATAAGGGTGTTAATAAAATACTCAAAAGAGTAATATTAGTGAAAAAATAGGAGTGTTACATAAGTGCTAAATAAATAATATGGCATGCTACCCCAAGGTGGCCCAGCCCCACCAGACCTGGGGGGTACCACTCCCCAAACCCATACACAGCATAATAATAATTACAGCCACTATGGGTCATACAATTGCTTAATGTATGGCCACATGATAATGGCACATACAGAACATATCCAGATTGAGAGCTAGTTTACCTGGAGGCACCCCTGTATCCTCCAAACGGCACCACAGGACCCAGCATGCCCTCCTAATGCTGGCTCCATCTATGCCTCTCTGAACTGCAATAAATAGTGGAAAACTGCTCTAATCAAGCTGGTAACAATCCCCAGGTGCTGCAGGAGGGGGTTACTCTAGACAAGAAATACAAAAGGGATTTTTCCCACGCACTCTGCTGACTGTTAGTAAGAAGAACTATATACTATGTAATAATAGGAAATTTAGAGCTCTTCGTTACATATGTTTTGCAAAAGATATGATAAGCCTCCAGGCCACTTCACGGCTGCTCTATTACTGAAGGTCCCTACCTAAGCATAGGTCCAGGGCTTGGACCCCACAAATTTGTCTCAGGCCCGACCACCCCAGGGCAGCACACCATTGAAATACTAAAGTGTTAATATGTGTTAAGAAAGAAGCAGAGGCTATGGGTTAGAAAGTGCTACAAAAATAAGGGTGTTAATAAAATACTCAAAAGAGTCATATTAGTGAAAAAATAGGAGTGTTACATAAGTGCTAAATAAATAATATGGCATGCTACCCCAAGGTGGCCCAGCCCCACCAGACCTGGGGGGTACCACTCCCCAAACCCATACACAGCATAATAATAATTACAGCCACTATGGGTCATACAATTGCTTAATGTATGGCCACATGATAATGGCACATACAGAACATATCCAGATTGAGAGCTAGTTTACCTGGAGGCACCCCTGTATCCTCCAAACGGCACCACAGGACCCAGCATGCCCTCCTAATGCTGGCTCCATCTATGCCTCTCTGAACTGCAATAAATAGTGGAAAACTGCTCTAATCAAGCTGGTAACAATCCCCAGGTGCTGCGGGAGGGGGTTACTCTAGACAAGAAATACAAAAGGGATTTTTCCCACGCACTCTGCTGACTGTTAGTAAGAAGAACTATATACTATGTAATAATAGGAAATTTAGAGCTCTTCGTTACATATGTTTTGCAAAAGATATGATAAGCCTCCAGGCCACTTCACGGCTGCTCTATTACTGGAGGTCCCTACCTAAGCATAGGTCCAGGGCTTGGACCCCACAAATTTGGCTCAGGCCCGACCACCCCAGGGCAGCACACCATTGAAATACTAAAGTGTTAATATGTGTTAAGAAAGAAGCAGAGGCTATGGGTTAGAAAGTGCTACAAAAATAAGGGTGTTAATAAAATACTCAAAAGAGTAATATTAGTGAAAAAATAGGAGTGTTACATAAGTGCTAAATAAATAATATGGCATGCTACCCCAAGGTGGCCCAGCCCCACCAGACCTGGGGGGTACCACTCCCCAAACCCATACACAGCATAATAATAATTACAGCCACTATGGGTCATACAATTGCTTAATGTATGGCCACATGATAATGGCACATACAGAACATATCCAGATTGAGAGCTAGTTTACCTGGAGGCACCCCTGTATCCTCCAAACGGCACCACAGGACCCAGCATGCCCTCCTAATGCTGGCTCCATCTATGCCTCTCTGAACTGCAATAAATAGTGGAAAACTGCTCTAATCAAGCTGGTAACAATCCCCAGGTGCTGCGGGAGGGGGTTACTCTAGACAAGAAATACAAAAGGGATTTTTCCCACGCACTCTGCTGACTGTTAGTAAGAAGAACTATATACTATGTAATAATAGGAAATTTAGAGCTCTTCGTTACATATGTTTTGCAAAAGATATGATAAGCCTCCAGGCCACTTCACGGCTGCTCTATTACTGGAGGTCCCTACCTAAGCATAGGTCCAGGGCTTGGACCCCACAAATTTGGCTCAGGCCCGACCACCCCAGGGCAGCACACCATTGAAATACTAAAGTGTTAATATGTGTTAAGAAAGAAGCAGAGGCTATGGGTTAGAAAGTGCTACAAAAATAAGGGTGTTAATAAAATACTCAAAAGAGTAATATTAGTGAAAAAATAGGAGTGTTACATAAGTGCTAAATAAATAATATGGCATGCTACCCCAAGGTGGCCCAGCCCCACCAGACCTGGGGGGTACCACTCCCCAAACCCATACACAGCATAATAATAATTACAGCCACTATGGGTCATACAATTGCTTAATGTATGGCCACATGATAATGGCACATACAGAACATATCCAGATTGAGAGCTAGTTTACCTGGAGGCACCCCTGTATCCTCCAAACGGCACCACAGGACCCAGCATGCCCTCCTAATGCTGGCTCCATCTATGCCTCTCTGAACTGCAATAAATAGTGGAAAACTGCTCTAATCAAGCTGGTAACAATCCCCAGGTGCTGCGGGAGGGGGTTACTCTAGACAAGAAATACAAAAGGGATTTTTCCCACGCACTCTGCTGACTGTTAGTAAGAAGAACTATATACTATGTAATAATAGGAAATTTAGAGCTCTTCGTTACATATGTTTTGCAAAAGATATGATAAGCCTCCAGGCCACTTCACGGCTGCTCTATTACTGGAGGTCCCTACCTAAGCATAGGTCCAGGGCTTGGACCCCACAAATTTGGCTCAGGCCCGACCACCCCAGGGCAGCACACCATTGAAATACTAAAGTGTTAATATGTGTTAAGAAAGAAGCAGAGGCTATGGGTTAGAAAGTGCTACAAAAATAAGGGTGTTAATAAAATACTCAAAAGAGTAATATTAGTGAAAAAATAGGAGTGTTACATAAGTGCTAAATAAATAATATGGCATGCTACCCCAAGGTGGCCCAGCCCCACCAGACCTGGGGGGTACCACTCCCCAAACCCATACACAGCATAATAATAATTACAGCCACTATGGGTCATACAATTGCTTAATGTATGGCCACATGATAATGGCACATACAGAACATATCCAGATTGAGAGCTAGTTTACCTGGAGGCACCCCTGTATCCTCCAAACGGCACCACAGGACCCAGCATGCCCTCCTAATGCTGGCTCCATCTATGCCTCTCTGAACTGCAATAAATAGTGGAAAACTGCTCTAATCAAGCTGGTAACAATCCCCAGGTGCTGCGGGAGGGGGTTACTCTAGACAAGAAATACAAAAGGGATTTTTCCCACGCACTCTGCTGACTGTTAGTAAGAAGAACTATATACTATGTAATAATAGGAAATTTAGAGCTCTTCGTTACATATGTTTTGCAAAAGATATGATAAGCCTCCAGGCCACTTCACGGCTGCTCTATTACTGGAGGTCCCTACCTAAGCATAGGTCCAGGGCTTGGACCCCACAAATTTGGCTCAGGCCCGACCACCCCAGGGCAGCACACCATTGAAATACTAAAGTGTTAATATGTGTTAAGAAAGAAGCAGAGGCTAGGGGTTAGAAAGTGCTACAAAAATAAGGGTGTTAATAAAATACTCAAAAGAGTAATATTAGTGAAAAAATAGGAGTGTTACATAAGTGCTAAATAAATAATATGGCATGCTACCCCAAGGTGGCCCAGCCCCACCAGACCTGGGGGGTACCACTCCCCAAACCCATACACAGCATAATAATAATTACAGCCACTATGGGTCATACAATTGCTTAATGTATGGCCACATGATAATGGCACATACAGAACATATCCAGATTGAGAGCTAGTTTACCTGGAGGCACCCCTGTATCCTCCAAACGGCACCACAGGACCCAGCATGCCCTCCTAATGCTGGCTCCATCTATGCCTCTCTGAACTGCAATAAATAGTGGAAAACTGCTCTAATCAAGCTGGTAACAATCCCCAGGTGCTGCGGGAGGGGGTTACTCTAGACAAGAAATACAAAAGGGATTTTTCCCACGCACTCTGCTGACTGTTAGTAAGAAGAACTATATACTATGTAATAATAGGAAATTTAGAGCTCTTCGTTACATATGTTTTGCAAAAGATATGATAAGCCTCCAGGCCACTTCACGGCTGCTCTATTACTGGAGGTCCCTACCTAAGCATAGGTCCAGGGCTTGGACCCCACAAATTTGGCTCAGGCCCGACCACCCCAGGGCAGCACACCATTGAAATACTAAAGTGTTAATATGTGTTAAGAAAGAAGCAGAGGCTAGGGGTTAGAAAGTGCTACAAAAATAAGGGTGTTAATAAAATACTCAAAAGAGTCATATTAGTGAAAAAATAGGAGTGTTACATAAGTGCTAAATAAATAATATGGCATGCTACCCCAAGGTGGCCCAGCCCCACCAGACCTGGGGGGTACCACTCCCCAAACCCATACACAGCATAATAATAATTACAGCCACTATGGGTCATACAATTGCTTTTAATGTATGGCCACATGATAATGGCACATACAGAACATATCCAGATTGAGAGCTAGTTTACCTGGAGGCACCCCTGTATCCTCCAAACGGCACCACAGGACCCAGCATGCCCTCCTAATGCTGGCTCCATCTATGCCTCTCTGAACTGCAATAAATAGTGGAAAACTGCTCTAATCAAGCTGGTAACAATCCCCAGGTGCTGCGGGAGGGGGTTACTCTAGACAAGAAATACAAAAGGGATTTTTCCCACGCACTCTGCTGACTGTTAGTAAGAAGAACTATATACTATGTAATAATAGGAAATTTAGAGCTCTTCGTTACATATGTTTTGCAAAAGATATGATAAGCCTCCAGGCCACTTCACGGCTGCTCTATTACTGGAGGTCCCTACCTAAGCATAGGTCCAGGGCTTGGACCCCACAAATTTGGCTCAGGCCCGACCACCCCAGGGCAGCACACCATTGAAATACTAAAGTGTTAATATGTGTTAAGAAAGAAGCAGAGGCTATGGGTTAGAAAGTGCTACAAAAATAAGGGTGTTAATAAAATACTCAAAAGAGTAATATTAGTGAAAAAATAGGAGTGTTACATAAGTGCTAAATAAATAATATGGCATGCTACCCCAAGGTGGCCCAGCCCCACCAGACCTGGGGGGTACCACTCCCCAAACCCATACACAGCATAATAATAATTACAGCCACTATGGGTCATACAATTGCTTAATGTATGGCCACATGATAATGGCACATACAGAACATATCCAGATTGAGAGCTAGTTTACCTGGAGGCACCCCTGTATCCTCCAAACGGCACCACAGGACCCAGCATGCCCTCCTAATGCTGGCTCCATCTATGCCTCTCTGAACTGCAATAAATAGTGGAAAACTGCTCTAATCAAGCTGGTAACAATCCCCAGGTGCTGCGGGAGGGGGTTACTCTAGACAAGAAATACAAAAGGGATTTTTCCCACGCACTCTGCTGACTGTTAGTAAGAAGAACTATATACTATGTAATAATAGGAAATTTAGAGCTCTTCGTTACATATGTTTTGCAAAAGATATGATAAGCCTCCAGGCCACTTCACGGCTGCTCTATTACTGGAGGTCCCTACCTAAGCATAGGTCCAGGGCTTGGACCCCACAAATTTGGCTCAGGCCCGACCACCCCAGGGCAGCACACCATTGAAATACTAAAGTGTTAATATGTGTTAAGAAAGAAGCAGAGGCTATGGGTTAGAAAGTGCTACAAAAATAAGGGTGTTAATAAAATACTCAAAAGAGTAATATTAGTGAAAAAATAGGAGTGTTACATAAGTGCTAAATAAATAATATGGCATGCTACCCCAAGGTGGCCCAGCCCCACCAGACCTGGGGGGTACCACTCCCCAAACCCATACACAGCATAATAATAATTACAGCCACTATGGGTCATACAATTGCTTAATGTATGGCCACATGATAATGGCACATACAGAACATATCCAGATTGAGAGCTAGTTTACCTGGAGGCACCCCTGTATCCTCCAAACGGCACCACAGGACCCAGCATGCCCTCCTAATGCTGGCTCCATCTATGCCTCTCTGAACTGCAATAAATAGTGGAAAACTGCTCTAATCAAGCTGGTAACAATCCCCAGGTGCTGCGGGAGGGGGTTACTCTAGACAAGAAATACAAAAGGGATTTTTCCCACGCACTCTGCTGACTGTTAGTAAGAAGAACTATATACTATGTAATAATAGGAAATTTAGAGCTCTTCGTTACATATGTTTTGCAAAAGATATGATAAGCCTCCAGGCCACTTCACGGCTGCTCTATTACTGGAGGTCCCTACCTAAGCATAGGTCCAGGGCTTGGACCCCACAAATTTGGCTCAGGCCCGACCACCCCAGGGCAGCACACCATTGAAATACTAAAGTGTTAATATGTGTTAAGAAAGAAGCAGAGGCTATGGGTTAGAAAGTGCTACAAAAATAAGGGTGTTAATAAAATACTCAAAAGAGTAATATTAGTGAAAAAATAGGAGTGTTACATAAGTGCTAAATAAATAATATGGCATGCTACCCCAAGGTGGCCCAGCCCCACCAGACCTGGGGGGTACCACTCCCCAAACCCATACACAGCATAATAATAATTACAGCCACTATGGGTCATACAATTGCTTAATGTATGGCCACATGATAATGGCACATACAGAACATATCCAGATTGAGAGCTAGTTTACCTGGAGGCACCCCTGTATCCTCCAAACGGCACCACAGGACCCAGCATGCCCTCCTAATGCTGGCTCCATCTATGCCTCTCTGAACTGCAATAAATAGTGGAAAACTGCTCTAATCAAGCTGGTAACAATCCCCAGGTGCTGCGGGAGGGGGTTACTCTAGACAAGAAATACAAAAGGGATTTTTCCCACGCACTCTGCTGACTGTTAGTAAGAAGAACTATATACTATGTAATAATAGGAAATTTAGAGCTCTTCGTTACATATGTTTTGCAAAAGATATGATAAGCCTCCAGGCCACTTCACGGCTGCTCTATTACTGGAGGTCCCTACCTAAGCATAGGTCCAGGGCTTGGACCCCACAAATTTGGCTCAGGCCCGACCACCCCAGGGCAGCACACCATTGAAATACTAAAGTGTTAATATGTGTTAAGAAAGAAGCAGAGGCTATGGGTTAGAAAGTGCTACAAAAATAAGGGTGTTAATAAAATACTCAAAAGAGTAATATTAGTGAAAAAATAGGAGTGTTACATAAGTGCTAAATAAATAATATGGCATGCTACCCCAAGGTGGCCCAGCCCCACCAGACCTGGGGGGTACCACTCCCCAAACCCATACACAGCATAATAATAATTACAGCCACTATGGGTCATACAATTGCTTAATGTATGGCCACATGATAATGGCACATACAGAACATATCCAGATTGAGAGCTAGTTTACCTGGAGGCACCCCTGTATCCTCCAAACGGCACCACAGGACCCAGCATGCCCTCCTAATGCTGGCTCCATCTATGCCTCTCTGAACTGCAATAAATAGTGGAAAACTGCTCTAATCAAGCTGGTAACAATCCCCAGGTGCTGCGGGAGGGGGTTACTCTAGACAAGAAATACAAAAGGGATTTTTCCCACGCACTCTGCTGACTGTTAGTAAGAAGAACTATATACTATGTAATAATAGGAAATTTAGAGCTCTTCGTTACATATGTTTTGCAAAAGATATGATAAGCCTCCAGGCCACTTCACGGCTGCTCTATTACTGGAGGTCCCTACCTAAGCATAGGTCCAGGGCTTGGACCCCACAAATTTGGCTCAGGCCCGACCACCCCAGGGCAGCACACCATTGAAATACTAAAGTGTTAATATGTGTTAAGAAAGAAGCAGAGGCTAGGGGTTAGAAAGTGCTACAAAAATAAGGGTGTTAATAAAATACTCAAAAGAGTCATATTAGTGAAAAAATAGGAGTGTTACATAAGTGCTAAATAAATAATATGGCATGCTACCCCAAGGTGGCCCAGCCCCACCAGACCTGGGGGGTACCACTCCCCAAACCCATACACAGCATAATAATAATTACAGCCACTATGGGTCATACAATTGCTTAATGTATGGCCACATGATAATGGCACATACAGAACATATCCAGATTGAGAGCTAGTTTACCTGGAGGCACCCCTGTATCCTCCAAACGGCACCACAGGACCCAGCATGCCCTCCTAATGCTGGCTCCATCTATGCCTCTCTGAACTGCAATAAATAGTGGAAAACTGCTCTAATCAAGCTGGTAACAATCCCCAGGTGCTGCGGGAGGGGGTTACTCTAGACAAGAAATACAAAAGGGATTTTTCCCACGCACTCTGCTGACTGTTAGTAAGAAGAACTATATACTATGTAATAATAGGAAATTTAGAGCTCTTCGTTACATATGTTTTGCAAAAGATATGATAAGCCTCCAGGCCACTTCACGGCTGCTCTATTACTGGAGGTCCCTACCTAAGCATAGGTCCAGGGCTTGGACCCCACAAATTTGGCTCAGGCCCGACCACCCCAGGGCAGCACACCATTGAAATACTAAAGTGTTAATATGTGTTAAGAAAGAAGCAGAGGCTATGGGTTAGAAAGTGCTACAAAAATAAGGGTGTTAATAAAATACTCAAAAGAGTCATATTAGTGAAAAAATAGGAGTGTTACATAAGTGCTAAATAAATAATATGGCATGCTACCCCAAGGTGGCCCAGCCCCACCAGACCTGGGGGGTACCACTCCCCAAACCCATACACAGCATAATAATAATTACAGCCACTATGGGTCATACAATTGCTTAATGTATGGCCACATGATAATGGCACATACAGAACATATCCAGATTGAGAGCTAGTTTACCTGGAGGCACCCCTGTATCCTCCAAACGGCACCACAGGACCCAGCATGCCCTCCTAATGCTGGCTCCATCTATGCCTCTCTGAACTGCAATAAATAGTGGAAAACTGCTCTAATCAAGCTGGTAACAATCCCCAGGTGCTGCGGGAGGGGGTTACTCTAGACAAGAAATACAAAAGGGATTTTTCCCACGCACTCTGCTGACTGTTAGTAAGAAGAACTATATACTATGTAATAATAGGAAATTTAGAGCTCTTCGTTACATATGTTTTGCAAAAGATATGATAAGCCTCCAGGCCACTTCACGGCTGCTCTATTACTGGAGGTCCCTACCTAAGCATAGGTCCAGGGCTTGGACCCCACAAATTTGGCTCAGGCCCGACCACCCCAGGGCAGCACACCATTGAAATACTAAAGTGTTAATATGTGTTAAGAAAGAAGCAGAGGCTATGGGTTAGAAAGTGCTACAAAAATAAGGGTGTTAATAAAATACTCAAAAGAGTAATATTAGTGAAAAAATAGGAGTGTTACATAAGTGCTAAATAAATAATATGGCATGCTACCCCAAGGTGGCCCAGCCCCACCAGACCTGGGGGGTACCACTCCCCAAACCCATACACAGCATAATAATAATTACAGCCACTATGGGTCATACAATTGCTTAATGTATGGCCACATGATAATGGCACATACAGAACATATCCAGATTGAGAGCTAGTTTACCTGGAGGCACCCCTGTATCCTCCAAACGGCACCACAGGACCCAGCATGCCCTCCTAATGCTGGCTCCATCTATGCCTCTCTGAACTGCAATAAATAGTGGAAAACTGCTCTAATCAAGCTGGTAACAATCCCCAGGTGCTGCGGGAGGGGGTTACTCTAGACAAGAAATACAAAAGGGATTTTTCCCACGCACTCTGCTGACTGTTAGTAAGAAGAACTATATACTATGTAATAATAGGAAATTTAGAGCTCTTCGTTACATATGTTTTGCAAAAGATATGATAAGCCTCCAGGCCACTTCACGGCTGCTCTATTACTGGAGGTCCCTAACTAAGCATAGGTCCAGGGCTTGGACCCCACAAATCCGGCTCAGGCCCGACCACCCCAGGGCAGCACACCATTGAAATACTAAAGTGTTAATATGTGTTAAGAAAGAAGCAGAGGCTATGGGTTAGAAAGTGCTACAAAAATAAGGGTATTAATAAAATACTCAAAAGAGTAATATTAGTGAAAAAATAGGAGTGTTACATAAGTGCTAAATAAATAATATGGCATGCTACCCCAAGGTGGCCCAGCCCCACCAGACCTGGGGGGTACCACTCCCCAAACCCATACACAGCATAATAATAATTACAGCCACTATGGGTCATACAATTGCTTAATGTATGGCCACATGATAATGGCACATACAGAACATATCCAGATTGAGAGCTAGTTTACCTGGAGGCACCCCTGTATCCTCCAAACGGCACCACAGGACCCAGCATGCCCTCCTAATGCTGGCTCCATCTATGCCTCTCTGAACTGCAATAAATAGTGGAAAACTGCTCTAATCAAGCTGGTAACAATCCCCAGGTGCTGCGGGAGGGGGTTACTCTAGACAAGAAATACAAAAGGGATTTTTCCCACGCACTCTGCTGACTGTTAGTAAGAAGAACTATATACTATGTAATAATAGGAAATTTAGAGCTCTTCGTTACATATGTTTTGCAAAAGATATGATAAGCCTCCAGGCCACTTCACGGCTGCTCTATTACTGGAGGTCCCTACCTAAGCATAGGTCCAGGGCTTGGACCCCACAAATTTGGCTCAGGCCCGACCACCCCAGGGCAGCACACCATTGAAATACTAAAGTGTTAATATGTGTTAAGAAAGAAGCAGAGGCTATGGGTTAGAAAGTGCTACAAAAATAAGGGTATTAATAAAATACTCAAAAGAGTAATATTAGTGAAAAAATAGGAGTGTTACATAAGTGCTAAATAAATAATATGGCATGCTACCCCAAGGTGGCCCAGCCCCACCAGACCTGGGGGGGTACCACTCCCCAAACCCATACACAGCATAATAATAATTACAGCCACTATGGGTCATACAATTGCTTAATGTATGGCCACATGATAATGGCACATACAGAACATATCCAGATTGAGAGCTAGTTTACCTGGAGGCACCCCTGTATCCTCCAAACGGCACCACAGGACCCAGCATGCCCTCCTAATGCTGGCTCCATCTATGCCTCTCTGAACTGCAATAAATAGTGGAAAACTGCTCTAATCAAGCTGGTAACAATCCCCAGGTGCTGCGGGAGGGGGTTACTCTAGACAAGAAATACAAAAGGGATTTTTCCCACGCACTCTGCTGACTGTTAGTAAGAAGAACTATATACTATGTAATAATAGGAAATTTAGAGCTCTTCGTTACATATGTTTTGCAAAAGATATGATAAGCCTCCAGGCCACTTCACGGCTGCTCTATTACTGGAGGTCCCTACCTAAGCATAGGTCCAGGGCTTGGACCCCACAAATTTGGCTCAGGCCCGACCACCCCAGGGCAGCACACCATTGAAATACTAAAGTGTTAATATGTGTTAAGAAAGAAGCAGAGGCTATGGGTTAGAAAGTGCTACAAAAATAAGGGTGTTAATAAAATACTCAAAAGAGTAATATTAGTGAAAAAATAGGTGTTACATAAGTGCTAAATAAATAATATGGCATGCTACCCCAAGGTGGCCCAGCCCCACCAGACCTGGGGGGTACCACTCCCCAAACCCATACACAGCATAATAATAATTACAGCCACTATGGGTCATACAATTGCTTAATGTATGGCCACATGATAATGGCACATACAGAACATATCCAGATTGAGAGCTAGTTTACCTGGAGGCACCCCTGTATCCTCCAAACGGCACCACAGGACCCAGCATGCCCTCCTAATGCTGGCTCCATCTATGCCTCTCTGAACTGCAATATATAGTGGAAAACTGCTCTAATCAAGCTGGTAACAATCCCCAGGTGCTGCTGGAGGGGGTTACTCTAGACAAGAAATACAAAAGGGATTTTTCCCACGCACTCTGCTGACTGTTAGTAAGAAGAACTATATACTATGTAATAATAGGAAATTTAGAGCTCTTCGTTACATATGTTTTGCAAAAGATATGATAAGCCTCCAGGCCACTTCACGGCTGCTCTATTACTGGAGGTCCCTAACTAAGCATAGGTCCAGGGCTTGGACCCCACAAATTTGGCTCAGGCCCGACCACCCCAGGGCAGCACACCATTGAAATACTAAAGTGTTAATATGTGTTAAGAAAGAAGCAGAGGCTATGGGTTAGAAAGTGCTACAAAAATAAGGGTGTTAATAAAATACTCAAAAGAGTAATATTAGTGAAAAAATAGGAGTGTTACATAAGTGCTAAATAAATAATATGGCATGCTACCCCAAGGTGGCCCAGCCCCACCAGACCTGGGGGGTACCACTCCCCAAACCCATACACAGCATAATAATAATTACAGCCACTATGGGTCATACAATTGCTTAATGTATGGCCACATGATAATGGCACATACAGAACATATCCAGATTGAGAGCTAGTTTACCTGGAGGCACCCCTGTATCCTCCAAACGGCACCACAGGACCCAGCATGCCCTCCTAATGCTGGCTCCATCTATGCCTCTCTGAACTGCAATAAATAGTGGAAAACTGCTCTAATCAAGCTGGTAACAATCCCCAGGTGCTGCGGGAGGGGGTTACTCTAGACAAGAAATACAAAAGGGATTTTTCCCACGCACTCTGCTGACTGTTAGTAAGAAGAACTATATACTATGTAATAATAGGAAATTTAGAGCTCTTCGTTACATATGTTTTGCAAAAGATATGATAAGCCTCCAGGCCACTTCACGGCTGCTCTATTACTGGAGGTCCCTACCTAAGCATAGGTCCAGGGCTTGGACCCCACAAATTTGGCTCAGGCCCGACCACCCCAGGGCAGCACACCATTGAAATACTAAAGTGTTAATATGTGTTAAGAAAGAAGCAGAGGCTATGGGTTAGAAAGTGCTACAAAAATAAGGGTGTTAATAAAATACTCAAAAGAGTAATATTAGTGAAAAAATAGGAGTGTTACATAAGTGCTAAATAAATAATATGGCATGCTACCCCAAGGTGGCCCAGCCCCACCAGACCTGGGGGGTACCACTCCCCAAACCCATACACAGCATAATAATAATTACAGCCACTATGGGTCATACAATTGCTTAATGTATGGCCACATGATAATGGCACATACAGAACATATCCAGATTGAGAGCTAGTTTACCTGGAGGCACCCCTGTATCCTCCAAACGGCACCACAGGACCCAGCATGTCCTCCTAATGCTGGCTCCATCTATGCCTCTCTGAACTGCAATAAATAGTGGAAAACTGCTCTAATCAAGCTGGTAACAATCCCCAGGTGCTGCGGGAGGGGGTTACTCTAGACAAGAAATACAAAAGGGATTTTTCCCACGCACTCTGCTGACTGTTAGTAAGAAGAACTATATACTATGTAATAATAGGAAATTTAGAGCTCTTCGTTACATATGTTTTGCAAAAGATATGATAAGCCTCCAGGCCACTTCACGGCTGCTCTATTACTGGAGGTCCCTACCTAAGCATAGGTCCAGGGCTTGGACCCCACAAATTTGGCTCAGGCCCGACCACCCCAGGGCAGCACACCATTGAAATACTAAAGTGTTAATATGTGTTAAGAAAGAAGCAGAGGCTATGGGTTAGAAAGTGCTACAAAAATAAGGGTGTTAATAAAATACTCAAAAGAGTAATATTAGTGAAAAAATAGGAGTGTTACATAAGTGCTAAATAAATAATATGGCATGCTACCCCAAGGTGGCCCAGCCCCACCAGACCTGGGGGGTACCACTCCCCAAACCCATACACAGCATAATAATAATTACAGCCACTATGGGTCATACAATTGCTTAATGTATGGCCACATGATAATGGCACATACAGAACATATCCAGATTGAGAGCTAGTTTACCTGGAGGCACCCCTGTATCCTCCAAACGGCACCACAGGACCCAGCATGCCCTCCTAATGCTGGCTCCATCTATGCCTCTCTGAACTGCAATAAATAGTGGAAAACTGCTCTAATCAAGCTGGTAACAATCCCCAGGTGCTGCGGGAGGGGGTTACTCTAGACAAGAAATACAAAAGGGATTTTTCCCACGCACTCTGCTGACTGTTAGTAAGAAGAACTATATACTATGTAATAATAGGAAATTTAGAGCTCTTCGTTACATATGTTTTGCAAAAGATATGATAAGCCTCCAGGCCACTTCACGGCTGCTCTATTACTGGAGGTCCCTACCTAAGCATAGGTCCAGGGCTTGGACCCCACAAATTTGGCTCAGGCCCGACCACCCCAGGGCAGCACACCATTGAAATACTAAAGTGTTAATATGTGTTAAGAAAGAAGCAGAGGCTAGGGGTTAGAAAGTGCTACAAAAATAAGGGTGTTAATAAAATACTCAAAAGAGTCATATTAGTGAAAAAATAGGAGTGTTACATAAGTGCTAAATAAATAATATGGCATGCTACCCCAAGGTGGCCCAGCCCCACCAGACCTGGGGGGTACCACTCCCCAAACCCATACACAGCATAATAATAATTACAGCCACTATGGGTCATACAATTGCTTAATGTATGGCCACATGATAATGGCACATACAGAACATATCCAGATTGAGAGCTAGTTTACCTGGAGGCACCCCTGTATCCTCCAAACGGCACCACAGGACCCAGCATGCCCTCCTAATGCTGGCTCCATCTATGCCTCTCTGAACTGCAATAAATAGTGGAAAACTGCTCTAATCAAGCTGGTAACAATCCCCAGGTGCTGCGGGAGGGGGTTACTCTAGACAAGAAATACAAAAGGGATTTTTCCCACGCACTCTGCTGACTGTTAGTAAGAAGAACTATATACTATGTAATAATAGGAAATTTAGAGCTCTTCGTTACATATGTTTTGCAAAAGATATGATAAGCCTCCAGGCCACTTCACGGCTGCTCTATTACTGGAGGTCCCTACCTAAGCATAGGTCCAGGGCTTGGACCCCACAAATTTGGCTCAGGCCCGACCACCCCAGGGCAGCACACCATTGAAATACTAAAGTGTTAATATGTGTTAAGAAAGAAGCAGAGGCTAGGGGTTAGAAAGTGCTACAAAAATAAGGGTGTTAATAAAATACTCAAAAGAGTCATATTAGTGAAAAAATAGGAGTGTTACATAAGTGCTAAATAAATAATATGGCATGCTACCCCAAGGTGGCCCAGCCCCACCAGACCTGGGGGGTACCACTCCCCAAACCCATACACAGCATAATAATAATTACAGCCACTATGGGTCATACAATTGCTTAATGTATGGCCACATGATAATGGCACATACAGAACATATCCAGATTGAGAGCTAGTTTACCTGGAGGCACCCCTGTATCCTCCAAACGGCACCACAGGACCCAGCATGCCCTCCTAATGCTGGCTCCATCTATGCCTCTCTGAACTGCAATAAATAGTGGAAAACTGCTCTAATCAAGCTGGTAACAATCCCCAGGTGCTGCGGGAGGGGGTTACTCTAGACAAGAAATACAAAAGGGATTTTTCCCACGCACTCTGCTGACTGTTAGTAAGAAGAACTATATACTATGTAATAATAGGAAATTTAGAGCTCTTCGTTACATATGTTTTGCAAAAGATATGATAAGCCTCCAGGCCACTTCACGGCTGCTCTATTACTGGAGGTCCCTACCTAAGCATAGGTCCAGGGCTTGGACCCCACAAATTTGGCTCAGGCCCGACCACCCCAGGGCAGCACACCATTGAAATACTAAAGTGTTAATATGTGTTAAGAAAGAAGCAGAGGCTATGGGTTAGAAAGTGCTACAAAAATAAGGGTGTTAATAAAATACTCAAAAGAGTCATATTAGTGAAAAAATAGGAGTGTTACATAAGTGCTAAATAAATAATATGGCATGCTACCCCAAGGTGGCCCAGCCCCACCAGACCTGGGGGGTACCACTCCCCAAACCCATACACAGCATAATAATAATTACAGCCACTATGGGTCATACAATTGCTTAATGTATGGCCACATGATAATGGCACATACAGAACATATCCAGATTGAGAGCTAGTTTACCTGGAGGCACCCCTGTATCCTCCAAACGGCACCACAGGACCCAGCATGCCCTCCTAATGCTGGCTCCATCTATGCCTCTCTGAACTGCAATAAATAGTGGAAAACTGCTCTAATCAAGCTGGTAACAATCCCCAGGTGCTGCGGGAGGGGGTTACTCTAGACAAGAAATACAAAAGGGATTTTTCCCACGCACTCTGCTGACTGTTAGTAAGAAGAACTATATACTATGTAATAATAGGAAATTTAGAGCTCTTCGTTACATATGTTTTGCAAAAGATATGATAAGCCTCCAGGCCACTTCACGGCTGCTCTATTACTGGAGGTCCCTACCTAAGCATAGGTCCAGGGCTTGGACCCCACAAATTTGGCTCAGGCCCGACCACCCCAGGGCAGCACACCATTGAAATACTAAAGTGTTAATATGTGTTAAGAAAGAAGCAGAGGCTATGGGTTAGAAAGTGCTACAAAAATAAGGGTATTAATAAAATACTCAAAAGAGTAATATTAGTGAAAAAATAGGAGTGTTACATAAGTGCTAAATAAATAATATGGCATGCTACCCCAAGGTGGCCCAGCCCCACCAGACCTGGGGGGTACCACTCCCCAAACCCATACACAGCATAATAATAATTACAGCCACTATGGGTCATACAATTGCTTAATGTATGGCCACATGATAATGGCACATACAGAACATATCCAGATTGAGAGCTAGTTTACCTGGAGGCACCCCTGTATCCTCCAAACGGCACCACAGGACCCAGCATGCCCTCCTAATGCTGGCTCCATCTATGCCTCTCTGAACTGCAATAAATAGTGGAAAACTGCTCTAATCAAGCTGGTAACAATCCCCAGGTGCTGCGGGAGGGGGTTACTCTAGACAAGAAATACAAAAGGGATTTTTCCCACGCACTCTGCTGACTGTTAGTAAGAAGAACTATATACTATGTAATAATAGGAAATTTAGAGCTCTTCGTTACATATGTTTTGCAAAAGATATGATAAGCCTCCAGGCCACTTCACGGCTGCTCTATTACTGGAGGTCCCTACCTAAGCATAGGTCCAGGGCTTGGACCCCACAAATTTGGCTCAGGCCCGACCACCCCAGGGCAGCACACCATTGAAATACTAAAGTGTTAATATGTGTTAAGAAAGAAGCAGAGGCTATGGGTTAGAAAGTGCTACAAAAATAAGGGTATTAATAAAATACTCAAAAGAGTAATATTAGTGAAAAAATAGGAGTGTTACATAAGTGCTAAATAAATAATATGGCATGCTACCCCAAGGTGGCCCAGCCCCACCAGACCTGGGGGGGTACCACTCCCCAAACCCATACACAGCATAATAATAATTACAGCCACTATGGGTCATACAATTGCTTAATGTATGGCCACATGATAATGGCACATACAGAACATATCCAGATTGAGAGCTAGTTTACCTGGAGGCACCCCTGTATCCTCCAAACGGCACCACAGGACCCAGCATGCCCTCCTAATGCTGGCTCCATCTATGCCTCTCTGAACTGCAATAAATAGTGGAAAACTGCTCTAATCAAGCTGGTAACAATCCCCAGGTGCTGCGGGAGGGGGTTACTCTAGACAAGAAATACAAAAGGGATTTTTCCCACGCACTCTGCTGACTGTTAGTAAGAAGAACTATATACTATGTAATAATAGGAAATTTAGAGCTCTTCGTTACATATGTTTTGCAAAAGATATGATAAGCCTCCAGGCCACTTCACGGCTGCTCTATTACTGGAGGTCCCTACCTAAGCATAGGTCCAGGGCTTGGACCCCACAAATTTGGCTCAGGCCCGACCACCCCAGGGCAGCACACCATTGAAATACTAAAGTGTTAATATGTGTTAAGAAAGAAGCAGAGGCTATGGGTTAGAAAGTGCTACAAAAATAAGGGTGTTAATAAAATACTCAAAAGAGTAATATTAGTGAAAAAATAGGTGTTACATAAGTGCTAAATAAATAATATGGCATGCTACCCCAAGGTGGCCCAGCCCCACCAGACCTGGGGGGTACCACTCCCCAAACCCATACACAGCATAATAATAATTACAGCCACTATGGGTCATACAATTGCTTAATGTATGGCCACATGATAATGGCACATACAGAACATATCCAGATTGAGAGCTAGTTTACCTGGAGGCACCCCTGTATCCTCCAAACGGCACCACAGGACCCAGCATGCCCTCCTAATGCTGGCTCCATCTATGCCTCTCTGAACTGCAATATATAGTGGAAAACTGCTCTAATCAAGCTGGTAACAATCCCCAGGTGCTGCTGGAGGGGGTTACTCTAGACAAGAAATACAAAAGGGATTTTTCCCACGCACTCTGCTGACTGTTAGTAAGAAGAACTATATACTATGTAATAATAGGAAATTTAGAGCTCTTCGTTACATATGTTTTGCAAAAGATATGATAAGCCTCCAGGCCACTTCACGGCTGCTCTATTACTGGAGGTCCCTAACTAAGCATAGGTCCAGGGCTTGGACCCCACAAATTTGGCTCAGGCCCGACCACCCCAGGGCAGCACACCATTGAAATACTAAAGTGTTAATATGTGTTAAGAAAGAAGCAGAGGCTATGGGTTAGAAAGTGCTACAAAAATAAGGGTGTTAATAAAATACTCAAAAGAGTAATATTAGTGAAAAAATAGGAGTGTTACATAAGTGCTAAATAAATAATATGGCATGCTACCCCAAGGTGGCCCAGCCCCACCAGACCTGGGGGGTACCACTCCCCAAACCCATACACAGCATAATAATAATTACAGCCACTATGGGTCATACAATTGCTTAATGTATGGCCACATGATAATGGCACATACAGAACATATCCAGATTGAGAGCTAGTTTACCTGGAGGCACCCCTGTATCCTCCAAACGGCACCACAGGACCCAGCATGCCCTCCTAATGCTGGCTCCATCTATGCCTCTCTGAACTGCAATAAATAGTGGAAAACTGCTCTAATCAAGCTGGTAACAATCCCCAGGTGCTGCGGGAGGGGGTTACTCTAGACAAGAAATACAAAAGGGATTTTTCCCACGCACTCTGCTGACTGTTAGTAAGAAGAACTATATACTATGTAATAATAGGAAATTTAGAGCTCTTCGTTACATATGTTTTGCAAAAGATATGATAAGCCTCCAGGCCACTTCACGGCTGCTCTATTACTGGAGGTCCCTACCTAAGCATAGGTCCAGGGCTTGGACCCCACAAATTTGGCTCAGGCCCGACCACCCCAGGGCAGCACACCATTGAAATACTAAAGTGTTAATATGTGTTAAGAAAGTAGTGGGGGGAGCCAAGGCAGTGGCAGTAGTTTTTTTGGGGGGGCAGGTGGCAGTAGTGGGGGGAGCCAAGGCAGTGGCAGTAGTTTTTTTGGGGGGGCAGGTGGCAGTAGTAGGGGAGACGAGGTGGGTGGCAGTACAGGGAAGTGGGGTGGGTGACAGTAGTGGGGGGGAGATGGGGCATGTGGCAGTAGTGGGGGGAGCCAGGGCGGTGGGAGTAGTGGGAGGAGACGGGGTGGATGGCTGCAGTGCGGTACCATGGGCTGCTGGAGGCAGTGTCTATGTGGGTAATCATGTCCCCAAGAAGCACTAAGGTGTCAGAGAGGAAGACAGAGTGGGTGGCAGTAGTAGGGGGAGATGGGGCGTGTGGCAGTAGTGGGGTGGAGACGGGGCAAGTGGCAGTAGTGGTGGGAGATGGGGCAGTGGCAGTAGTGTGGGAAGATAAGGTGGGTGGCAGTAGTGGGGGTGAGACACGAGGCGGATGGCAGTAGTGGCGGGAGATGGGACGGTGACAGTAGTGGGGGAAGACAGGGCGGTGGCAGTAGTGGGGGGAGACGGCAGATGGCAGTAGTGGGGGGAGGTAGTAGTAGATGGAGCCAGTAGTGGGGGTAGACAGGGCGGATGGCCGCAGTACAGTACCAGGGGCTGCTGGAGGCAGTAAAGAGGTGAAAAATCTGTGTATTAAAGATATGAAATAAAGTTGTTTAAAAACAAAAGTTTTCCGTTGAGTCTTTTTATGTGTCTGTGTATTATCTTATTTCCCGATAATTGTCGCTATGGTGACAGAAACCATTTCCTGTTAATGTGTCATTGTATTGTTACTTTTGTGTCCACATAATATCAGTGTTTCTGTGTATAAATATCCCATCTGGTGTGTAAAGGTGGGTACACACGCTGCCATTGTGACTGTGCGATTTCCATTGAACTGTCCGTAGCCCAGAACCACCAATAGTGACTGTATGTACTTGTGTTTGTAGCTATGCCTGATTGTGACAGCTCATGTGAATAGTGGGGTGTATATAGATATCTTTTTTTTTTTTTAAATGATGTCTGTTCAAAGGTTCTGTTTTTGTGATTTTTACTTGTAGGTGAATTAGGGTTGTTGTATTGTCGAAGTCAAAAAATAAGATTTTAAACCTACCGGTAAATCTTTTTCTCCTAGTCCGTAGAGGATGCTGGGTACTCCGTAAGGACCATGGGGTATAGACGGGCTCCGCAGGAGACATGGGCACTCTAAAGACTTTATAATGGGTGTGCACTGGCTCCTCCCTCTAGGCCCCTCCTCCAGACCTCAGTTAGAGAAACTGTGCCAGAGGAGATGGACAGTACGAGGAAAGGATTTTTGTTAATCTAAGGGCAAGATTCATACCAGCCCACACCATCCACATCGTATAACATGGAATAATTTCAACCAGTTAACAGTATGAACAAAACAGTATCAGCCAAAGACTGATCTTAACTGTAACCATAACCCTTATGTAAGCAATAACTATATACAAGCCTTGTAGAAAGTAGTCCGCACTGGGACGGGCGCCCATCATCCTCTACGGACTAGGAGAAAAAGATTTACCGGTAGGTTTAAAATCTTATTTTCTCTTACGTCCTAGAGGATGCTGGGGACTCCGTAAGGACCATGGGGATTATACCAAAGCTCCAAACCAGGCAGGAGAGTGTGGATGACTCTGCAGCACCGATTGAGCAAACATGAGGTCCTCATCGGCCAGGGTATCAAACTTGTAGAATTTTGCAAAGGTGTTTGAACCTGACCAAGTAGCTGCTCGGCAAAGCTGTAAAGCCGAGACACCTACCACCTTCCTAGTGGAATGGGCCTTTACCGAATTTGGTAAAGGCAATCCAGCCGTAGAATGAGCCTGCTGAATCGTTACAGATCCAGCGAGCAATAGTCTGCTTAGAAGCAGGAGCGCCAACCTTGGGGTAAATTTACTAAGATGGGAGTTCTATTTAGGATGGAATGTTGCCGAAAGCAACCAATCAGATTCTACTTCTCATTTATCTAGCACCTTCTAGAAGATAATACCCAGAATCTGATTGGTTGCTATGGTCAACATCTCATCTTAAATAGAACTCCCACCTTAGTAAATTTACCCCCTTGTTGGCTGCATACAGGACAAACAGTGCCTCTGTTTTCCTAACTCGAGCCTTCCTGGCTACATACATTTTTAAGGCCCTGACTACATCAAGGGACATGGAATCCTCCAAGTCACCCGTAGCCACAGGAACCACAATGAAACGATGAAACCACCTTAGGCAAAAATTGAGGACAAGTCCTCAACTCTGCTCTATCCACATGGAAAATCAGATAGGGGCTTTTGTGAGACAAAGCCGCCAATTCGGACACCCGCCTTGCAGATGCCAAGGCCAACAACATGACCACCTTCCAAGTGAGAAATTTTAATTAAACCGTTTGAAGAGGTTCAAACCAGTGAGACTTCAGGAACCGTAACACCATGTTAAGGTCCCATGGTGCCACTGGGGGCACAAAAGGAGGTTTGATGTGCAGCTCTCCCTTTACAAAAGTCTGGACTTCTGGGAGAGAAGCCAATTCCTTCTGAAAGAAAATAGACAGGGCCAAAATCTGTACCTTAATGGAGCCTAACTTTAGGCCCATATCCACTCCTGTCTGTAGAAAGTGGAGAAAACAGCCCAGATGGAAATCTTCTGTAGGAGCATTCTTGGCTTCACACCAAGATATATACTTCCTCCAGATACGGTGATAATGTTTCGCCGTCACCTCCTTCCTAACCTTTATCAGAGTAGGGATGACTTCCTCCGGAATACCTTTCCCAGCTAGGATTCGGTGTTCAACCGCCATGCCGCAAAACATAACCGCGGTAAGTCTTGGAACACGCAGGGCCCCTGCTGCAACAGGTCCTCCCTGAGAGGAAGAGGCCACAGATCTTCTGTGAGCATTTCCTGAAGATCTGAATACCAGACCCTTCGAGGCCAATCTGGAACAATGTGTATTGTCTGCACTCTTTTTCGTCTTATGATTCTTAATATTTTTGAGATGAGAGGAAGAGGAGGGAACACATAGACCGACTGAAACACCCATGGTGTCACCAGGGTGTCTACCGCTACTGCCTGAGGGTCCCTTGACCTGGCACAATACCTCCGAAGCCTCTTGTTGAGGCGTGACGCCATCATGTCTATTTGAGGAAGTCCCCAATGACTTGTTATCTCTGCAAAAACTTCTTGACGAAGTCCCCACTCTCCTTGATGGAGATCGTTTCTGCTGAGGAAGTCTGCTTCCCAGTTGTCCATTCCCGTAATAAAGACTGCTGACAGAGCGCTTACGTGATTTTCTGCCCAGCGAAGAATCTTGGCGGCTTCCACCATTGCCACATTCCTCCTTGTCCCGCCTTGGTGGTTTACATGAGCCACGGCTGTGACGTTGTCTGATTGAATCAGAACTTATAGGTCGCAAAGAAGAATCTCTGCTTGTCATAAGCCGTTGTATATGGCCCTCAAATTCAGCACGCTGATGTGTAGACAAGCCTTCTGGCTTGACCATAGTCCCTGAAAATTTCTTCCTTGTGTGACTGCTCCCATCCTCGGAGGCTCGCGTCCGTGGTCACCAGAACCCAGTCTTGAATGCCGAACCTGCGACCCTCTAGAAGGTGAGCACTCTGCAGCCACCACAGGAGAGACACCCTGGCCCTGGGGGACAGGCTTATTTTCTGATGTATTTGTAGATGGACCCGGACCACTTGTCCAGAAGGTCCCACTGAAATATCCTCACATGGAACATGCCGAAGGGGATGGCCTCGTAGGCCGCCACCATTTTCCCCAGAACTCGAGTGCATTGATGAACTGACACTCTTTTTGGTTTTAGCAGGTCTCTGACCATGTTCTGGAGTTCCTGTGCTTTTTCCATTGGGAGAAAAACCCTCTTCTGTTCCGTGTCCAGAATCATGCCTAAAAATGGTAGCCGAGTCATTGGAATCAATTGTGACTTTGGTAGATTTAGAATCCAACCGCGCTGCTGCAGCACTCTCAGGAAGAGTGACACACTTTCCAGCAATTCATCTCTCGATCTCTCTTTTATCAGGAGATCATCCAAGTACGGGATAATTGTGACTCCCTGCCTGCGCAGGAGCACCATCATTTCCGCCATTACCTTAGTGAAAATCCTTGAGGCCGTGGAAAGCCCAAACGGCAACATCTGAAACTGGTAATGACATGTACAGCGAATCTCAGGTACGCCTGATGAGGAGGAAATATGGGGACATGAAGGTATGCATCCTTTATGTCTAGTGACACCATAAAATCCCCCCCTTCCAGTCTGGAGATCACTGTCCGGAGCGATTCCATCTTGAATTTGAACTTTTTCAAGAACAGGTTTAGGGATTTTAGATTGAGAATGGGTCTGACCGAGCCATCCGGTTTCGGGACCACAAACAGGGTTGAATAGTACCCTTTTCCCTGTTGGACTAGGGGAACCTTGATAATCACTTGCTGTTGACATAGCTTTTGAATTGCAGCTAAATCTATTTCCCTCTCTGGAGGAGAAGCTGGCAAAGCCGACTTGAAGAATCGTCGAGGGGGCACCTCTTCGAATTCCAATTTGTAGCCTTGGGACACAATTTCCATCGACCAAGGATTCACGTCTGACAGAACCCAGACCTGGCTGAAGAGCCGAAGACGTTCTCCCACCGGCGCGGACTCCCTCAGTGGAGCCCCAGCGTCATGCAGTGGATTTAGTAGAAGCTGGGGAGGACTTCTGCTCCTGGGAACTAGCCGTAGCAGGCATTCTTTTCCCTCTACCCTTACCTCTGGCGAGGAGGGAAGAGCCCCGACCTCTTCTGGACTTATGCGACCGAAAGGACTGCATCTGATATTGTGGAGTTTTCTTTTGCTGTGGGGGAACATAAGGCAAAAAAGTAGATTTACCCGCCGTAGCTGTGGAAACCAGGTCCACGAGACCTTCCCCAAATAAAACCTCACCCTTGTAAGGCAAAACTTCCAAATGCCTCTTTGAGTCGGCATCACCCGTCCATTGGCGGTTCCACAGGGCTCGCCTAGCAGAAATCGCCATGGCGTTGGCTCTCGGACCTAGCAGCCCAACGTCTCTCTGAGCGTCTCTCATATATAAGACTGCGTCTTTAATGTGACCTAAGGTCAATAAAATGGTATCCCTATCTAGGGTATCAATGTCAGCTGACAAGGTATCTGTCCAAGCTGCTACTGCGCTACAAACCCAAGCTGATGCTACGGCCGGTCTGAGTAAAGCACCCGTATGTGTATAAATAGATTTTAAGGTAGTTTCCTGTCTGCGATCAGCAGGATCCTTGAGGGCCGCCGTGTCTGGAGACGGTAGCGCCACCTTCTTGGACAAGCGCGTTAAAGCCTTGTCCACCCTGGGTGAGGATTCCCACCGTACTCTGTTCTGTGCAGGGAAAGGATACGCCATAACAATCCTCTTGGGAATCTGCACTTTTTTGTCTGGAGTTTCCCAAGCTTTTTCTAATAACGCGTTCAGCTCATGAGATGGGGAAAGGTTACCTCAGGTTTCTTTTCCTTATACATGCGCACCCTCGTGTCAGGAACAGAGGGGTCATCTGTGATATGCAAAACATCTTTTATTGCAATAATCATATAATGAATACTTTTCACTTTACACCCTTGGGTGTAACCTCGCATCATTGTAGTCGACACTGGAGTCAGAATCCGTGTCGGTATCAGTGTCTGCTACCTGGGACAGGGGACGTTTATGAGAGCCCGAAGGGCCTTGTGACACAGTCAAAGCCATGGATTGACTCCCTGCCTTTTCCCTGGACTCTGCTTTGTCCAATCTTTTATGTAATAAAGTCACATTTGCATTTAAAACATTCCACATGTCCAACCAATCAGGTGTTGGCGTTGCCGATGGAGACACCACAATCATCTGCTCCACCTCCTCCTTAGATGAGCCTTCCGCTTCAGACATGCCGACACACACGTACCGACCCCCCACACACTCAGGGATATATCTATATGGATACAGTCCCCCAATAAGGCCCTTTGGAGAGACAGAGAGAAAGTATGCCAGCACACACCCAGCGCCACCGAACACTGGAATAAAATCCCAGTCAGTACAGCGCTTTTATATAAATATGTATAAATACACTCACTGTGCCAATGAAATGTGCCCCCCCCCCCTCTTTTTTGCCCTCTGTAACCGTGTTCAGCAGGGGAGAGTCCGGGGAGCCAGCTTCTCTGCAGTGTGCTGTGGAGAAAATGGCGCTGGTTAGTGTTGGTGGATCAAGCCCCGCCCCCTCACCGGCGGACTTCGGTCCCGCTCAAATTATTTATACTGGCGGGGGTTTATTGATATACTGCCTCCGCAGTATCTACTTTATATGCCAGTGTCCCTAGAGGTTTTTATTGCTGCCCAGGGCACGCACCCTGCACCCTTACAGTGCCCGCTGTGTGTGAATGTGTGGGAGCAATGGCGAGCAGCATTACCTCAGTGAAGATCTGAAGTCTTCTGCCACCTTTTGAAGTCTTCTTTCTTCTCAATACTCACCCGGCTTCTATCTTCCGGCTCTGTGAGGAGGACGGCGGCGCGGCTCCGGGACGAACGGCGAGGGTGAGACCTGCGTTCCGACCCTCTGGAGCTAATGGTGTCCAGTAGCCTAAGAAGCAGAGCCTATCATTTTAAGTAGGTCTGCTTCTCTCTCCTCAGTCCCACGATGCAGGGAGCCTGTTGCCAGCAGTGCTCCCTGAAAATAGAAAACCTAACAAAAAGTCTATTTCAGAGAAACTCAGGAGAGCTTCCCTGTAATGCACCCAGTCTCCCCTGGGCACAGAATCTAACTGAGGTCTGGAGGAGGGGCATAGAGGGAGGAGCCAGTGCACACCCATTCTATAGCCTTTAGAGTGCCCATGTCTCCTATGGAGCCCGTCTATACCCCATGGTCCTTACGGAGTCTCCAGCATCCTCTAGGACATAAGAGAAATATTACACACTACATGCAAACACCAAAGTGGCCTCTGTGCGTGCGTGTAGTCGCCATGCGTACGCATACACGCACGCTACGTACACTGGTTCACGAGCCTTGCATATTGGTGTGTGGTATGAGTATATACGGTAGCATACGCATTCGCACAGAAAATCCAGAAATACAGATTCAATATTCTATTTATATAGTGCATAATTTGCTCATAGTCTCCACACACATTGCCAGCAAGTTACATATACTCAAAGGATAGAACAGCAGAGTTATTCAGGGTTACAGGATGTGAGGGGATGGAGCAAGGTTAGGACTTAGTGTTTGGTATCCAGAAGTGCAATATCTTGAGACCTATATTCTGGTTGCTATTTGCAGTTTATAGCATGTTTCTGTACATATATAAGGATAGAATAACAGAGTCATTCAGGGTTACAGGATGTGAGGGGATGGAGTAAGGTTAGGACTTAGTGTTTGGTAACCAGAAGTGCAATATCTTGAGACCTATATTCTGGTTGCTATTTGCAGTTTATAGCATGTTTCTGTACATATATAAGGATAGAATAACAGAGTCATTCAGGGTTACAGGATGTGAGGGGATGGAGTAAGGTTAGGACTTAGTGTTTGGTAACCAGAAGTGCAATATCTTGAGACCTATATTCTGGTTGCTATTTGCAGTTTATAGCATGTTTCTGTACATATATAAGGATAGAATAACAGAGTCATTCAGGGTTACAGGATGTGAGGGGATGGAGTAAGGTTAGGACTTAGTGTTTGGTAACCAGAAGTGCAATATCTTGAGACCTATATTCTGGTTGCTATTTGCAGTTTATAGCATGTTTCTGCACATATATAAGGATAGAACAGCAGAGTTATTCAGGGTTACAGGATGTGAGGGGATGGAGTAAGGTTAGGACTTAGTGTTTGGTATACAGAAGTGCAATATCTTGAGACCTATATTCTGGTTGCTATGTGCAGTTTATAGCATGTTTCTGTGCATATATAAGGATAGAACAGCAGAGTTATTCAGGGTTACAGGATGTGAGGGGATGGAGTAAGGTTAGGACTTAGTGTTTGGTATACAGAAGTGCAATATCTTGAGACCTATATTCTGGTTGCTATGTGCAGTTTATAGCATGTTTCTGTGCATATATAAGGATAGAACAGCAGAGTTATTCAGGGTTACAGGATGTGAGGGGATGGAGTAAGGTTAGGAATAAGTGTTTGGTAACCAGAAGTGCAATATCTTGAGACCTATATTCTGGTTGCTATTTGCAGTTTATAGCATGTTTCTGCACATATATAAGGATAGAACAGCAGAGTTATTCAGGGTTACAGGATGTGAGGGGATGGAGTAAGGTTAGGACTTAGTGTTTGGTATACAGAAGTGCAATATCTTGAGACCTATATTCTGGTTGCTATGTGCAGTTTATAGCATGTTTCTGCACATATATAAGGATAGAACAGCAGAGTTATTCAGGGTTACAGGATGTGAGGGGATGGAGTAAGGTTAGGACTTAGTGTTTGGTAACCAGAAGTGCAATATCTTGAGACCTATATTCTGGTTGCTATTTGCAGTTTATAGCATGTTTCTGCACATATATAAGGATAGAACAGCAGAGTTATTCAGGGTTACAGGATGTGAGGGGATGGAGTGAGGTTAGGACTTAGTGTTTGGTAACCAGAAGTGCAATATCTTGAGACCTATATTCTGGTTGCTATGTGCAGTTTATAGCATGTTTCTGTGCATATATAAGGATAGAACAGCAGAGTTATTCAGGGTTACAGGATGTGAGGGGATGGAGTAAGGTTAGGAATAAGTGTTTGGTAACCAGAAGTGCAATATCTTGAGACCTATATTCTGGTTGCTATTTGCAGTATATAGCATGTTTCTGCACATATATAAGGATAGAACAGCAGAGTTATTCAGGGTTACAGGATGTGAGGGGATGGAGTAAGGTTAGGAATAAGTGTTTGGTAACCAGAAGTGCAATATCTTGAGATCTATATTCTGGTTGCTATTTGCAGTTTATAGCATGTTTCTGCACATATATAAGGATAGAACAGCAGAGTTATTCAGGGTTACAGGATGTGAGGGGATGGAGTAAGGTTAGGACTTAGTGTTTGGTATACAGAAGTGCAATATCTTGAGACCTATATTCTGGTTGCTATGTGCAGTTTATAGCATGTTTCTGCACATATATAAGGATAGAACAGCAGAGTTATTCAGGGTTACAGGATGTGAGGGGATGGAGTAAGGTTAGGACTTAGTGTTTGGTAACCAGAAGTGCAATATCTTGAGACCTATATTCTGGTTGCTATGTGCAGTTTATAGCATGTTTCTGCACATATATAAGGATAGAACAGCAGAGTTATTCAGGGTTACAGGATGTGTGGGGATGGAGTAAGGTTAGTACTTAGTGCTTGGTAACCAGAAGTGCAATATCTTGAGACCTATATTCTGGTTGCTATTTGCAGTTTATAGCATGTTTCTGCACATATATAAGAATAGAACAGCAGAGTTATTCAGGGTTACAGGATGTAAGGGGATGGAGTAAGGTTAGGACTTAGTGTTTGGTATCCAGAAGTGCAATATCTTGAGACCTATATTCTGGTTGCTATGTGCAGTTTATAGCATGTTTCTGCACATATATAAGGATAGAACAGCAGAGTTATTCAGGGTTACAGGATGTGAGGGGATGGAGTAAGGTTAGGAATAAGTATTTGGTAACCAGAAGTGCAATATCTTGAGACCTATATTCTGGTTGCTATGTGCAGTATATAGCATGTTTCTGCACATATATAAGGATAGAACAGCAGAGTTATTCAGGGTTACAGGATGTGAGGGGATGGAGTAAGGTTAGGACTTAGTGTTTGGTAACCAGAAGTGCAATATCTTGAGACCTATATTCTGGTTGCTATGTGCAGTTTATAGCATGTTTCTGCACATATATAAGGATAGAACAGCAGAGTTATTCAGGGTTACAGGATGTGAGGGGATGGAGTAAGGTTAGGACTTAGTGTTTGGTAACCAGAAGTGCAATATCTTGAGACCTATATTCTGGTTGCTATGTGCAGTTTATAGCATGTTTCTGCACATATATAAGGATAGAACAGCAGAGTTATTCAGGGTTACAGGATGTGAGGGGATGGAGTAAGGTTAGGACTTAGTGTTTGGTAACCAGAAGTGCAATATCTTGAGACCTATATTCTGGTTGCTATTTGCAGTTTATAGCATGTTTCTGCACATATATAAGGATAGAACAGCAGAGTTATTCAGGGTTACAGGATGTGAGGGGATGGAGTGAGGTTAGGACTTAGTGTTTGGTAACCAGAAGTGCAATATCTTGAGACCTATATTCTGGTTGCTATGTGCAGTTTATAGCATGTTTCTGTGCATATATAAGGATAGAACAGCAGAGTTATTCAGGGTTACAGGATGTGAGGGGATGGAGTAAGGTTAGGAATAAGTGTTTGGTAACCAGAAGTGCAATATCTTGAGACCTATATTCTGGTTGCTATTTGCAGTTTATAGCATGTTTCTGCACATATATAAGGATAGAACAGCAGAGTTATTCAGGGTTACAGGATGTGAGGGGATGGAGTAAGGTTAGGACTTAGTGTTTGGTATACAGAAGTGCAATATCTTGAGACCTATATTCTGGTTGCTATGTGCAGTTTATAGCATGTTTCTGCACATATATAAGGATAGAACAGCAGAGTTATTCAGGGTTACAGGATGTGTGGGGATGGAGTAAGGTTAGTACTTAGTGCTTGGTAACCAGAAGTGCAATATCTTGAGACCTATATTCTGGTTGCTATTTGCAGTTTATAGCATGTTTCTGCACATATATAAGGATAGAACAGCAGAGTTATTCAGGGTTACAGGATGTAAGGGGATGGAGTAAGGTTAGGACTTAGTGTTTGGTATCCAGAAGTGCAATATCTTGAGACCTATATTCTGGTTGCTATGTGCAGTTTATAGCATGTTTCTGCACATATATAAGGATAGAACAGCAGAGTTATTCAGGGTTACAGGATGTGAGGGGATGGAGTAAGGTTAGGAATAAGTATTTGGTAACCAGAAGTGCAATATCTTGAGACCTATATTCTGGTTGCTATGTGCAGTATATAGCATGTTTCTGCACATATATAAGGATAGAACAGCAGAGTTATTCAGGGTTACAGGATGTGAGGGGATGGAGTAAGGTTAGGACTTAGTGTTTGGTAACCAGAAGTGCAATATCTTGAGACCTATATTCTGGTTGCTATGTGCAGTTTATAGCATGTTTCTGCACATATATAAGGATAGAACAGCAGAGTTATTCAGGGTTACAGGATGTGTGGGGATGGAGTAAGGTTAGGACTTAGTGCTTGGTAACCAGAAGTGCAATATCTTGAGACCTATATTCTGGTTGCTATTTGCAGTTTATAGCATGTTTCTGCACATATATAAGGATAGAACAGCAGAGTTATTCAGGGTTACAGGATGTAAGGGGATGGAGTAAGGTTAGGACTTAGTGTTTGGTATCCAGAAGTGCAATATCTTGAGACCTATATTCTGGTTGCTATGTGCAGTTTATAGCATGTTTCTGCACATATATAAGGATAGAACAGCAGAGTTATTCAGGGTTACAGGATGTGAGGGGATGGAGTAAGGTTAGGAATAAGTATTTGGTAACCAGAAGTGCAATATCTTGAGACCTATATTCTGGTTGCTATTTGCAGTTTATAGCATGTTTCTGCACATATATAAGGATAGAACAGCAGAGTTATTCAGGGTTACAGGATGTGAGGGGATGGAGTAAGGTTAGGACTTAGTGTTTGGTATACAGAAGTGCAATATCTTGAGACCTATATTCTGGTTGCTATGTGCAGTTTATAGCATGTTTCTGCACATATATAAGGATAGAACAGCAGAGTTATTCAGGGTTACAGGATGTGAGGGGATGGAGTAAGGTTAGGACTTAGTGCTTGGTAACCAGAAGTGCAATATCTTGAGACCTATATTCTGGTTGCTATTTGCAGTTTATAGCATGTTTCTGCACATATATAAGGATAGAACAGCAGAGTTATTCAGGGTTACAGGATGTAAGGGGATGGAGTAAGGTTAGGACTTAGTGTTTGGTATCCAGAAGTGCAATATCTTGAGACCTATATTCTGGTTGCTATGTGCAGTTTATAGCATGTTTCTGCACATATATAAGGATAGAACAGCAGAGTTATTCAGGGTTACAGGATGTGAGGGGATGGAGTAAGGTTAGGAATAAGTATTTGGTAACCAGAAGTGCAATATCTTGAGACCTATATTCTGGTTGCTATGTGCAGTTTATAGCATGTTTCTGCACATATATAAGGATAGAACAGCAGAGTTATTCAGGGTTACAGGATGTGAGGGGATGGAGTAAGGTTAGGACTTAGTGTTTGGTAACCAGAAGTGCAATATCTTGAGACCTATATTCTGGTTGCTATGTGCAGTATATAGCATGTTTCTGCACATATATAAGGATAGAACAGCAGAGTTATTCAGGGTTACAGGATGTGAGGGGATGGAGTAAGGTTAGTACTTAGTGTTTGGTAACCAGAAGTGCAATATCTTGAGACCTATATTCTGGTTGCTATGTGCAGTGTATAGCATGTTTCTGCACATATATAAGGATAGAACAGCAGAGTTATTCAGGGATACAGGATGTGAGGGGATGGAGTAAGGTTAGGACTTAGTGTTTGGTAACCAGAAGTGCAATATCTTGAGACCTATATTCTGGTTGCTATGTGCAGTTTATCGCATGTTTCTGCACATATATAAGGATAGAACAGCAGAGTTATTCAGGGTTACAGGATGTGAGGGGATGGAGTAAGGTTAGGACTTAGTGTTTGGTAACCAGAAGTGCAATATCTTGAGACCTATATTCTGGTTGCTATGTGCAGTTTATCGCATGTTTCTGCACATATATAAGGATAGAACAGCAGAGTTATTCAGGGTTACAGGATGTGGGGATGGAGTAAGGTTAGGACTTAGTGTTTGGTAACCAGAAGTGCAGTATCTTGAGACCTATATTCTGGTTGCTATGTGCAGTTTTTCGCATGTTTCTGCACATATATAAGGATAGAACAGCAGAGTTATTCAGGGTTACAGGATGTGGGGATGGAGTAAGGTTAGGACTTAGTGTTTGGTATACAGAAGTGCAATATCTTGAGACCTATATTCTGGTTGCTATTTGCAGTATATAGCATGTTTCTGCACATATATAAGGATAGAACAGCAGAGTTATTCAGGGTTACAGGATGTGAGGGGATGGAGTAAGGTTAGGACTTAGTGTTTGGTATCTAGAAGTGCAATATCTTGAGACCTATATTCTGGTTGCTATTTGCAGTTTATAGCATGTTTCTGCACATATATAAGGATAGAACAGCAGAGTTATTCAGGGTTACAGGATGTGAGGGGATGGAGTAAGGTTAGGACTTAGTGTTTGGTATCTAGAAGTGCAATATCTTGAGACCTATATTCTGGTTGCTATTTGCAGTTTATAGCATGTTTCTGCACATATATAAGGATAGAACAGCAGAGTTATTCAGGGTTACAGGATGTGAGGGGATGGAGTAAGGTTAGGACTTAGTGCTTGGTATCCAGAAGTGCAATATCTTGAGACCTATATTCTGGTTGCTATGTGCAGTTTATAGCATGTTTCTGCACATATATAAGGATAGAACAGAGTTATTCAGGGTTACAGGATGTGAGGGGATGGAGTAAGGTTAGGACTTAGTGTTTGGTAACCAGAAGTGCAATATCTTGAGACCTATATTCTGGTTGCTATGTGCAGTTTATAGCATGTTTCTGCACATATATAAGGATAGAACAGCAGAGTTATTCAGGGTTACAGGATGTGAGGGGATGGAGTAAGGTTAGGACTTAGTGTTTGGTATCTAGAAGTGCAATATCTTGAGACCTATATTCTGGTTGCTATTTGCAGTTTATAGCATGTTTCTGCACATATATAAGGATAGAACAGCAGAGTTATTCAGGGTTACAGGATGTGAGGGGATGGAGTAAGGTTAGGACTTAGTGTTTGGTAACCAGAAGTGCAATATCTTGAGACCTATATTCTGGTTGCTATTTGCAGTTTATAGCATGTTTCTGCACATATATAAGGATAGAACAGCAGAGTTATTCAGGGATACAGGATGTGAGGGGATGGAGTAAGGTTAGGACTTAGTGCTTGGTATCCAGAAGTGCAATATCTTGAGACCTATATTCTGGTTGCTATTTGCAGTTTATAGCATGTTTCTGCACATATATAAGGATAGAACAGCAGAGTTATTCAGGGATACAGGATGTGAGGGGATGGAGTAAGGTTAGGACTTAGTGCTTGGTAACCAGAAGTGCAATATCTTGAGACCTATATTCTGGTTGCTATTTGCAGTTTATAGCATGTTTCTGCACATATATAAGGATAGAACAGCAGAGTTATTCAGGGTTACAGGATGTGAGGGGATGGAGTAAGGTTAGGACTTAGTGCTTGGTAACCAGAAGTGCAATATCTTGAAACCTATATTCTTGTTGCTATGTGCAGTTTATAGCATGTTTCTGCACATATATAAGGATAGAACAGCAGAGTTATTCAGGGTTACAGGATGTGAGGGGATGGAGTAAGGTTAGGACTTAGTGCTTGGTAACCAGAAGTGCAATATCTTGAAACCTATATTCTTGTTGCTATGTGCAGTTTATAGCATGTTTCTGCACATATATAAGGATAGAACAGCAGAGTTATTCAGGGTTACAGGATGTGAGGGGATGGAGTAAGGTTAGGACTTAGTGTTTGGTAACCAGAAGTGCAATATCTTGAGACCTATATTCTGGTTGCTATGTGCAGTATATAGCATGTTTCTGCACATATATAAGGATAGAACAGCAGAGTTATTCAGGGATACAGGATGTGAGGGGATGGAGTAAGGTTAGGACTTAGTGCTTGGTAACCAGAAGTGCAATATCTTGAGACCTATATTCTGGTTGCTATGTGCAGTTTATAGCATGTTTCTGCACATATATAAGGATAGAACAGCAGAGTTATTCAGGGTTACAGGATGTGAGGGGATGGAGTAAGGTTAGGACTTAGTGTTTGGTAACCAGAAGTGCAATATCTTGAGACCTATATTCTGGTTGCTATGTGCAGTGTATAGCATGTTTCTGCACATATATAAGGATAAAACAGCAGAGTTATTCAGGGTTACAGGATGTGAGGGGATGGAGTAAGGTTAGGACTTAGTGTTTGGTATCTAGAAGTGCAATATCTTGAGACCTATATTCTGGTTGCTATTTGCAGTGTATAGCATGTTTCTGCACATATATAAGGATAGAACAGCAGAGTTATTCAGGGTTACAGGATGTGAGGGGATGGAGTAAGGTTAGTACTTAGTGTTTGGTAACCAGAAGTGCAATATCTTGAGACCTATATTCTGGTTGCTATGTGCAGTGTATAGCATGTTTCTGCACATATATAAGGATAAAACAGCAGAGTTATTCAGGGTTACAGGATGTGAGGGGATGGAGTAAGGTTAGGACTTAGTGTTTGGTATCCAGAAGTGCAATATCTTGAGACCTATATTCTGGTTGCTATTTGCAGTTTATAGCATGTTTCTGCACATATATAAGGATAGAACAGCAGAGTTATTCAGGGTTACAGGATGTGAGGGGATGGAGTAAGGTTAGGACTTAGTGCTTGGTAACCAGAAGTGCAATATCTTGAAACCTATATCCTGGTTGCTATGTGCAGTGTATAGCATGTTTCTGCACATATATAAGGATAGAACAGCAGAGTTATTCAGGGTTACAGGATGTGAGGGGATGGAGCAAGGTTAGGACTTAGTGTTTGGTAACCAGAAGTGTAATATCTTGAGACCTATATTCTGGTTGCTATGTGCAGTATATAGCATGTTTCTGCACATATATAAGGATAGAACAGCAGAGTTATTCAGGGTTACAGGATGTGAGGGGATGGAGTAAGGTTAGGACTTAGTGTTTGGTAACCAGAAGTGCAATATCTTGAGACCTATATTCTGGTTGCTATGTGCAGTTTATAGCATGTTTCTGCACATATATAAGGATAGAACAGCAGAGTTATTCAGGGTTACAGGATGTGTGGGGATGGAGTAAGGTTAGTACTTAGTGCTTGGTAACCAGAAGTGCAATATCTTGAGACCTATATTCTGGTTGCTATTTGCAGTTTATAGCATGTTTCTGCACATATATAAGGATAGAACAGCAGAGTTATTCAGGGTTACAGGATGTAAGGGGATGGAGTAAGGTTAGGACTTAGTGTTTGGTATCCAGAAGTGCAATATCTTGAGACCTATATTCTGGTTGCTATGTGCAGTTTATAGCATGTTTCTGCACATATATAAGGATAGAACAGCAGAGTTATTCAGGGTTACAGGATGTGAGGGGATGGAGTAAGGTTAGGAATAAGTATTTGGTAACCAGAAGTGCAATATCTTGAGACCTATATTCTGGTTGCTATGTGCAGTATATAGCATGTTTCTGCACATATATAAGGATAGAACAGCAGAGTTATTCAGGGTTACAGGATGTGAGGGGATGGAGTAAGGTTAGGACTTAGTGTTTGGTAACCAGAAGTGCAATATCTTGAGACCTATATTCTGGTTGCTATGTGCAGTTTATAGCATGTTTCTGCACATATATAAGGATAGAACAGCAGAGTTATTCAGGGTTACAGGATGTGAGGGGATGGAGTAAGGTTAGGACTTAGTGTTTGGTAACCAGAAGTGCAATATCTTGAGACCTATATTCTGGTTGCTATGTGCAGTTTATAGCATGTTTCTGCACATATATAAGGATAGAACAGCAGAGTTATTCAGGGTTACAGGATGTGTGGGGATGGAGTAAGGTTAGTACTTAGTGCTTGGTAACCAGAAGTGCAATATCTTGAGACCTATATTCTGGTTGCTATTTGCAGTTTATAGCATGTTTCTGCACATATATAAGGATAGAACAGCAGAGTTATTCAGGGTTACAGGATGTGAGGGGATGGAGTAAGGTTAGGAATAAGTATTTGGTAACCAGAAGTGCAATATCTTGAGACCTATATTCTGGTTGCTATTTGCAGTTTATAGCATGTTTCTGCACATATATAAGGATAGAACAGCAGAGTTATTCAGGGTTACAGGATGTGAGGGGATGGAGTAAGGTTAGGACTTAGTGTTTGGTATACAGAAGTGCAATATCTTGAGACCTATATTCTGGTTGCTATTTGCAGTTTATAGCATGTTTCTGCACATATATAAGGATAGAACAGCAGAGTTATTCAGGGTTACAGGATGTAAGGGGATGGAGTAAGGTTAGGACTTAGTGTTTGGTATCCAGAAGTGCAATATCTTGAGACCTATATTCTGGTTGCTATGTGCAGTTTATAGCATGTTTCTGCACATATATAAGGATAGAACAGCAGAGTTATTCAGGGTTACAGGATGTGAGGGGATGGAGTAAGGTTAGGAATAAGTATTTGGTAACCAGAAGTGCAATATCTTGAGACCTATATTCTGGTTGCTATGTGCAGTTTATAGCATGTTTCTGCACATATATAAGGATAGAACAGCAGAGTTATTCAGGGTTACAGGATGTGAGGGGATGGAGTAAGGTTAGGACTTAGTGTTTGGTAACCAGAAGTGCAATATCTTGAGACCTATATTCTGGTTGCTATGTGCAGTTTATAGCATGTTTCTGCACATATATAAGGATAGAACAGCAGAGTTATTCAGGGTTACAGGATGTGAGGGGATGGAGTAAGGTTAGGAATAAGTATTTGGTAACCAGAAGTGCAATATCTTGAGACCTATATTCTGGTTGCTATGTGCAGTATATAGCATGTTTCTGCACATATATAAGGATAGAACAGCAGAGTTATTCAGGGTTACAGGATGTGAGGGGATGGAGTAAGGTTAGTACTTAGTGTTTGGTAACCAGAAGTGCAATATCTTGAGACCTATATTCTGGTTGCTATGTGCAGTGTATAGCATGTTTCTGCACATATATAAGGATAGAACAGCAGAGTTATTCAGGGATACAGGATGTGAGGGGATGGAGTAAGGTTAGGACTTAGTGTTTGGTAACCAGAAGTGCAATATCTTGAGACCTATATTCTGGTTGCTATGTGCAGTTTATCGCATGTTTCTGCACATATATAAGGATAGAACAGCAGAGTTATTCAGGGTTACAGGATGTGAGGGGATGGAGTAAGGTTAGGACTTAGTGTTTGGTAACCAGAAGTGCAATATCTTGAGACCTATATTCTGGTTGCTATGTGCAGTTTATCGCATGTTTCTGCACATATATAAGGATAGAACAGCAGAGTTATTCAGGGTTACAGGATGTGGGGATGGAGTAAGGTTAGGACTTAGTGTTTGGTAACCAGAAGTGCAGTATCTTGAGACCTATATTCTGGTTGCTATGTGCAGTTTTTCGCATGTTTCTGCACATATATAAGGATAGAACAGCAGAGTTATTCAGGGTTACAGGATGTGGGGATGGAGTAAGGTTAGGACTTAGTGTTTGGTATACAGAAGTGCAATATCTTGAGACCTATATTCTGGTTGCTATTTGCAGTATATAGCATGTTTCTGCACATATATAAGGATAGAACAGCAGAGTTATTCAGGGTTACAGGATGTGAGGGGATGGAGTAAGGTTAGGACTTAGTGTTTGGTATCTAGAAGTGCAATATCTTGAGACCTATATTCTGGTTGCTATTTGCAGTTTATAGCATGTTTCTGCACATATATAAGGATAGAACAGCAGAGTTATTCAGGGTTACAGGATGTGAGGGGATGGAGTAAGGTTAGGACTTAGTGTTTGGTATCTAGAAGTGCAATATCTTGAGACCTATATTCTGGTTGCTATTTGCAGTTTATAGCATGTTTCTGCACATATATAAGGATAGAACAGCAGAGTTATTCAGGGTTACAGGATGTGAGGGGATGGAGTAAGGTTAGGACTTAGTGCTTGGTATCCAGAAGTGCAATATCTTGAGACCTATATTCTGGTTGCTATGTGCAGTTTATAGCATGTTTCTGCACATATATAAGGATAGAACAGAGTTATTCAGGGTTACAGGATGTGAGGGGATGGAGTAAGGTTAGGACTTAGTGTTTGGTAACCAGAAGTGCAATATCTTGAGACCTATATTCTGGTTGCTATGTGCAGTTTATAGCATGTTTCTGCACATATATAAGGATAGAACAGCAGAGTTATTCAGGGTTACAGGATGTGAGGGGATGGAGTAAGGTTAGGACTTAGTGTTTGGTATCTAGAAGTGCAATATCTTGAGACCTATATTCTGGTTGCTATTTGCAGTTTATAGCATGTTTCTGCACATATATAAGGATAGAACAGCAGAGTTATTCAGGGTTACAGGATGTGAGGGGATGGAGTAAGGTTAGGACTTAGTGTTTGGTAACCAGAAGTGCAATATCTTGAGACCTATATTCTGGTTGCTATTTGCAGTTTATAGCATGTTTCTGCACATATATAAGGATAGAACAGCAGAGTTATTCAGGGATACAGGATGTGAGGGGATGGAGTAAGGTTAGGACTTAGTGCTTGGTATCCAGAAGTGCAATATCTTGAGACCTATATTCTGGTTGCTATTTGCAGTTTATAGCATGTTTCTGCACATATATAAGGATAGAACAGCAGAGTTATTCAGGGATACAGGATGTGAGGGGATGGAGTAAGGTTAGGACTTAGTGCTTGGTAACCAGAAGTGCAATATCTTGAGACCTATATTCTGGTTGCTATTTGCAGTTTATAGCATGTTTCTGCACATATATAAGGATAGAACAGCAGAGTTATTCAGGGTTACAGGATGTGAGGGGATGGAGTAAGGTTAGGACTTAGTGCTTGGTAACCAGAAGTGCAATATCTTGAAACCTATATTCTTGTTGCTATGTGCAGTTTATAGCATGTTTCTGCACATATATAAGGATAGAACAGCAGAGTTATTCAGGGTTACAGGATGTGAGGGGATGGAGTAAGGTTAGGACTTAGTGCTTGGTAACCAGAAGTGCAATATCTTGAAACCTATATTCTGGTTGCTATGTGCAGTTTTTCGCATGTTTCTGCACATATATAAGGATAGAACAGCAGAGTTATTCAGGGTTACAGGATGTGGGGATGGAGTAAGGTTAGGACTTAGTGTTTGGTATACAGAAGTGCAATATCTTGAGACCTATATTCTGGTTGCTATTTGCAGTATATAGCATGTTTCTGCACATATATAAGGATAGAACAGCAGAGTTATTCAGGGTTACAGGATGTGAGGGGATGGAGTAAGGTTAGGACTTAGTGTTTGGTATCTAGAAGTGCAATATCTTGAGACCTATATTCTGGTTGCTATTTGCAGTTTATAGCATGTTTCTGCACATATATAAGGATAGAACAGCAGAGTTATTCAGGGTTACAGGATGTGAGGGGATGGAGTAAGGTTAGGACTTAGTGCTTGGTATCCAGAAGTGCAATATCTTGAGACCTATATTCTGGTTGCTATGTGCAGTTTATAGCATGTTTCTGCACATATATAAGGATAGAACAGAGTTATTCAGGGTTACAGGATGTGAGGGGATGGAGTAAGGTTAGGACTTAGTGTTTGGTAACCAGAAGTGCAATATCTTGAGACCTATATTCTGGTTGCTATGTGCAGTTTATAGCATGTTTCTGCACATATATAAGGATAGAACAGCAGAGTTATTCAGGGTTACAGGATGTGAGGGGATGGAGTAAGGTTAGGACTTAGTGTTTGGTATCTAGAAGTGCAATATCTTGAGACCTATGTTCTGGTTGCTATTTGCAGTTTATAGCATGTTTCTGCACATATATAAGGATAGAACAGCAGAGTTATTCAGGGTTACAGGATGTGAGGGGATGGAGTAAGGTTAGGACTTAGTGTTTGGTAACCAGAAGTGCAATATCTTGAGACCTATATTCTGGTTGCTATTTGCAGTTTATAGCATGTTTCTGCACATATATAAGGATAGAACAGCAGAGTTATTCAGGGATACAGGATGTGAGGGGATGGAGTAAGGTTAGGACTTAGTGCTTGGTATCCAGAAGTGCAATATCTTGAGACCTATATTCTGGTTGCTATTTGCAGTTTATAGCATGTTTCTGCACATATATAAGGATAGAACAGCAGAGTTATTCAGGGATACAGGATGTGAGGGGATGGAGTAAGGTTAGGACTTAGTGCTTGGTAACCAGAAGTGCAATATCTTGAGACCTATATTCTGGTTGCTATTTGCAGTTTATAGCATGTTTCTGCACATATATAAGGATAGAACAGCAGAGTTATTCAGGGTTACAGGATGTGAGGGGATGGAGTAAGGTTAGGAATAAGTATTTGGTAACCAGAAGTGCAATATCTTGAGACCTATATTCTGGTTGCTATGTGCAGTTTATAGCATGTTTCTGCACATATATAAGGATAGAACAGCAGAGTTATTCAGGGTTACAGGATGTGAGGGGATGGAGTAAGGTTAGGACTTAGTGTTTGGTAACCAGAAGTGCAATATCTTGAGACCTATATTCTGGTTGCTATGTGCAGTTTATAGCATGTTTCTGCACATATATAAGGATAGAACAGCAGAGTTATTCAGGGTTACAGGATGTGAGGGGATGGAGTAAGGTTAGGAATAAGTATTTGGTAACCAGAAGTGCAATATCTTGAGACCTATATTCTGGTTGCTATGTGCAGTATATAGCATGTTTCTGCACATATATAAGGATAGAACAGCAGAGTTATTCAGGGTTACAGGATGTGAGGGGATGGAGTAAGGTTAGTACTTAGTGTTTGGTAACCAGAAGTGCAATATCTTGAGACCTATATTCTGGTTGCTATGTGCAGTGTATAGCATGTTTCTGCACATATATAAGGATAGAACAGCAGAGTTATTCAGGGATACAGGATGTGAGGGGATGGAGTAAGGTTAGGACTTAGTGTTTGGTAACCAGAAGTGCAATATCTTGAGACCTATATTCTGGTTGCTATGTGCAGTTTATCGCATGTTTCTGCACATATATAAGGATAGAACAGCAGAGTTATTCAGGGTTACAGGATGTGAGGGGATGGAGTAAGGTTAGGACTTAGTGTTTGGTAACCAGAAGTGCAATATCTTGAGACCTATATTCTGGTTGCTATGTGCAGTTTATCGCATGTTTCTGCACATATATAAGGATAGAACAGCAGAGTTATTCAGGGTTACAGGATGTGGGGATGGAGTAAGGTTAGGACTTAGTGTTTGGTAACCAGAAGTGCAGTATCTTGAGACCTATATTCTGGTTGCTATGTGCAGTTTTTCGCATGTTTCTGCACATATATAAGGATAGAACAGCAGAGTTATTCAGGGTTACAGGATGTGGGGATGGAGTAAGGTTAGGACTTAGTGTTTGGTATACAGAAGTGCAATATCTTGAGACCTATATTCTGGTTGCTATTTGCAGTATATAGCATGTTTCTGCACATATATAAGGATAGAACAGCAGAGTTATTCAGGGTTACAGGATGTGAGGGGATGGAGTAAGGTTAGGACTTAGTGTTTGGTATCTAGAAGTGCAATATCTTGAGACCTATATTCTGGTTGCTATTTGCAGTTTATAGCATGTTTCTGCACATATATAAGGATAGAACAGCAGAGTTATTCAGGGTTACAGGATGTGAGGGGATGGAGTAAGGTTAGGACTTAGTGTTTGGTATCTAGAAGTGCAATATCTTGAGACCTATATTCTGGTTGCTATTTGCAGTTTATAGCATGTTTCTGCACATATATAAGGATAGAACAGCAGAGTTATTCAGGGTTACAGGATGTGAGGGGATGGAGTAAGGTTAGGACTTAGTGCTTGGTATCCAGAAGTGCAATATCTTGAGACCTATATTCTGGTTGCTATGTGCAGTTTATAGCATGTTTCTGCACATATATAAGGATAGAACAGAGTTATTCAGGGTTACAGGATGTGAGGGGATGGAGTAAGGTTAGGACTTAGTGTTTGGTAACCAGAAGTGCAATATCTTGAGACCTATATTCTGGTTGCTATGTGCAGTTTATAGCATGTTTCTGCACATATATAAGGATAGAACAGCAGAGTTATTCAGGGTTACAGGATGTGAGGGGATGGAGTAAGGTTAGGACTTAGTGTTTGGTATCTAGAAGTGCAATATCTTGAGACCTATATTCTGGTTGCTATTTGCAGTTTATAGCATGTTTCTGCACATATATAAGGATAGAACAGCAGAGTTATTCAGGGTTACAGGATGTGAGGGGATGGAGTAAGGTTAGGACTTAGTGTTTGGTAACCAGAAGTGCAATATCTTGAGACCTATATTCTGGTTGCTATTTGCAGTTTATAGCATGTTTCTGCACATATATAAGGATAGAACAGCAGAGTTATTCAGGGATACAGGATGTGAGGGGATGGAGTAAGGTTAGGACTTAGTGCTTGGTATCCAGAAGTGCAATATCTTGAGACCTATATTCTGGTTGCTATTTGCAGTTTATAGCATGTTTCTGCACATATATAAGGATAGAACAGCAGAGTTATTCAGGGATACAGGATGTGAGGGGATGGAGTAAGGTTAGGACTTAGTGCTTGGTAACCAGAAGTGCAATATCTTGAGACCTATATTCTGGTTGCTATTTGCAGTTTATAGCATGTTTCTGCACATATATAAGGATAGAACAGCAGAGTTATTCAGGGTTACAGGATGTGAGGGGATGGAGTAAGGTTAGGACTTAGTGCTTGGTAACCAGAAGTGCAATATCTTGAAACCTATATTCTTGTTGCTATGTGCAGTTTATAGCATGTTTCTGCACATATATAAGGATAGAACAGCAGAGTTATTCAGGGTTACAGGATGTGAGGGGATGGAGTAAGGTTAGGACTTAGTGCTTGGTAACCAGAAGTGCAATATCTTGAAACCTATATTCTGGTTGCTATGTGCAGTTTTTCGCATGTTTCTGCACATATATAAGGATAGAACAGCAGAGTTATTCAGGGTTACAGGATGTGGGGATGGAGTAAGGTTAGGACTTAGTGTTTGGTATACAGAAGTGCAATATCTTGAGACCTATATTCTGGTTGCTATTTGCAGTATATAGCATGTTTCTGCACATATATAAGGATAGAACAGCAGAGTTATTCAGGGTTACAGGATGTGAGGGGATGGAGTAAGGTTAGGACTTAGTGTTTGGTATCTAGAAGTGCAATATCTTGAGACCTATATTCTGGTTGCTATTTGCAGTTTATAGCATGTTTCTGCACATATATAAGGATAGAACAGCAGAGTTATTCAGGGTTACAGGATGTGAGGGGATGGAGTAAGGTTAGGACTTAGTGCTTGGTATCCAGAAGTGCAATATCTTGAGACCTATATTCTGGTTGCTATGTGCAGTTTATAGCATGTTTCTGCACATATATAAGGATAGAACAGAGTTATTCAGGGTTACAGGATGTGAGGGGATGGAGTAAGGTTAGGACTTAGTGTTTGGTAACCAGAAGTGCAATATCTTGAGACCTATATTCTGGTTGCTATGTGCAGTTTATAGCATGTTTCTGCACATATATAAGGATAGAACAGCAGAGTTATTCAGGGTTACAGGATGTGAGGGGATGGAGTAAGGTTAGGACTTAGTGTTTGGTATCTAGAAGTGCAATATCTTGAGACCTATGTTCTGGTTGCTATTTGCAGTTTATAGCATGTTTCTGCACATATATAAGGATAGAACAGCAGAGTTATTCAGGGTTACAGGATGTGAGGGGATGGAGTAAGGTTAGGACTTAGTGTTTGGTAACCAGAAGTGCAATATCTTGAGACCTATATTCTGGTTGCTATTTGCAGTTTATAGCATGTTTCTGCACATATATAAGGATAGAACAGCAGAGTTATTCAGGGATACAGGATGTGAGGGGATGGAGTAAGGTTAGGACTTAGTGCTTGGTATCCAGAAGTGCAATATCTTGAGACCTATATTCTGGTTGCTATTTGCAGTTTATAGCATGTTTCTGCACATATATAAGGATAGAACAGCAGAGTTATTCAGGGATACAGGATGTGAGGGGATGGAGTAAGGTTAGGACTTAGTGCTTGGTAACCAGAAGTGCAATATCTTGAGACCTATATTCTGGTTGCTATTTGCAGTTTATAGCATGTTTCTGCACATATATAAGGATAGAACAGCAGAGTTATTCAGGGTTACAGGATGTGAGGGGATGGAGTAAGGTTAGGACTTAGTGCTTGGTAACCAGAAGTGCAATATCTTGAAACCTATATTCTTGTTGCTATGTGCAGTTTATAGCATGTTTCTGCACATATATAAGGATAGAACAGCAGAGTTATTCAGGGTTACAGGATGTGAGGGGATGGAGTAAGGTTAGGACTTAGTGCTTGGTAACCAGAAGTGCAATATCTTGAAACCTATATTCTGGTTGCTATGTGCAGTTTTTCGCATGTTTCTGCACATATATAAGGATAGAACAGCAGAGTTATTCAGGGTTACAGGATGTGGGGATGGAGTAAGGTTAGGACTTAGTGTTTGGTATACAGAAGTGCAATATCTTGAGACCTATATTCTGGTTGCTATTTGCAGTATATAGCATGTTTCTGCACATATATAAGGATAGAACAGCAGAGTTATTCAGGGTTACAGGATGTGAGGGGATGGAGTAAGGTTAGGACTTAGTGTTTGGTATCTAGAAGTGCAATATCTTGAGACCTATATTCTGGTTGCTATTTGCAGTTTATAGCATGTTTCTGCACATATATAAGGATAGAACAGCAGAGTTATTCAGGGTTACAGGATGTGAGGGGATGGAGTAAGGTTAGGACTTAGTGTTTGGTAACCAGAAGTGCAATATCTTGAGACCTATATTCTGGTTGCTATTTGCAGTTTATAGCATGTTTCTGCACATATATAAGGATAGAACAGCAGAGTTATTCAGGGTTACAGGATGTGAGGGGATGGAGTGAGGTTAGGACTTAGTGTTTGGTAACCAGAAGTGCAATATCTTGAGACCTATATTCTGGTTGCTATGTGCAGTTTATAGCATGTTTCTGTGCATATATAAGGATAGAACAGCAGAGTTATTCAGGGTTACAGGATGTGAGGGGATGGAGTAAGGTTAGGAATAAGTGTTTGGTAACCAGAAGTGCAATATCTTGAGACCTATATTCTGGTTGCTATTTGCAGTTTATAGCATGTTTCTGCACATATATAAGGATAGAACAGCAGAGTTATTCAGGGTTACAGGATGTGAGGGGATGGAGTAAGGTTAGGACTTAGTGTTTGGTATACAGAAGTGCAATATCTTGAGACCTATATTCTGGTTGCTATGTGCAGTTTATAGCATGTTTCTGCACATATATAAGGATAGAACAGCAGAGTTATTCAGGGTTACAGGATGTGAGGGGATGGAGTAAGGTTAGGACTTAGTGTTTGGTAACCAGAAGTGCAATATCTTGAGACCTATATTCTGGTTGCTATGTGCAGTTTATAGCATGTTTCTGCACATATATAAGGATAGAACAGCAGAGTTATTCAGGGTTACAGGATGTGTGGGGATGGAGTAAGGTTAGTACTTAGTGCTTGGTAACCAGAAGTGCAATATCTTGAGACCTATATTCTGGTTGCTATTTGCAGTTTATAGCATGTTTCTGCACATATATAAGAATAGAACAGCAGAGTTATTCAGGGTTACAGGATGTAAGGGGATGGAGTAAGGTTAGGACTTAGTGTTTGGTATCCAGAAGTGCAATATCTTGAGACCTATATTCTGGTTGCTATGTGCAGTTTATAGCATGTTTCTGCTAGAGATGAGCGCCTGAAATTTTTCGGGTTTTGTGTTTTGGTTTTGGGTTCGGTTCCGCGGCCGTGTTTTGGGTTCGACCGCGTTTTGGCAAAACCTCACCGAATATTTTTTGTCGGATTCGGGTGTGTTTTGGATTCGGGTGTTTTTTTCAAAAAACCCTAAAAAACAGCTTAAATCATAGAATTTGGGGGTAATTTTGATCCCAAAGTATTATTAACCTCAAAAAACATAATTTACACTCATTTTCAGCCTATTCTGAACACATCACACCTCACAATATTATTTTTAGTCCTAAAATTTGCACCGAGGTCGCTGTGTGAGTAAGATAAGCGACCCTAGTGGCCGACACAAACACCGTGCCCATCTAGGAGTGGCACTGCAGTGTCACGCAGGATGTCCCTTCCAAAAAACCCTCCCCAAACAGCACATGACGCAAAGAAAAAAAGAGGCGCAATGAGGTAGCTGTGTGAGTAAGATTAGCGACCCTAGTGGCCGACACAAACACCGGGCCCATCTAGGAGTGGCACTGCAGTGTCACGCAGGATGTCCCTTCCAAAAAACCCTCCCCAAACAGCACATGACGCAAAGAAAAAAAGAGGCGCAATGAGGTAGCTGACTGTGTGAGAAAGATAAGCGACCCTAGTGACCGACACAAACACCGGGCCCATCTAGGAGTGGCACTGCAGTGTCACGCATGATGTCCCTTCCAAAAAACCCTCCCCAAACAGCACATGACGCAAAGAAAAAAAGAGGCGCAATGAGGTAGCTGTGTGAGTAAGATTAGCGACCCTAGTGGCCGACACAAACACCGGGCCCATCTAGGAGTGGCACTGCAGTGTCACGCAGGATGTCCCTTCCAAAAAACCCTCCCCAAACAGCACATGACGCAAAGAAAAAAAGAGGCGCAATGAGGTAGCTGTGTGAGTAAGATTAGCGACCCTAGTGGCCGACACAAACACCGGGCCCATCTAGGAGTGGCACTGCAGTGTCACGCAGGATGGCCCTTCCAAAAAAACCTCCCCAAACAGCACATGACGCAAAGAAAAAAAGAGGCGCAATGAGGTAGCTGTGTGAGTAAGATTAGCGACCCTAGTGGCCGACACAAACACCGGGCCCATCTAGGAGTGGCACTGCAGTGTCACGCAGGATGGCCCTTCCAAAAAACCCTCCCCAAACAGCACATGACGCAAAGAAAAAAAGAGGCGCAATGAGGTAGCTGACTGTGTGAGAAAGATAAGCGACCCTAGTGGCCGACACAAACACCGGGCCCATCTAGGAGTGGCACTGCAGTGTCACGCAGGATGTCCCTTCCAAAAAACCCTCCCCAAACAGCACATGACAAGATTAGCGACCCTAGTGGCCGACACAAACACCGGGCCCATCTAGGAGTGGCACTGCAGTGTCACGCAGGATGTCCCTTCCAAAAAACCCTCCCCAAACAGCACATGACGCAAAGAAAAAAAGAAGAAAAAAGAGGTGCAAGATGGAATTGTCCTTGGGCCCTTCCCACCCACCCTTATGTTGTATAAACAGGACATGCACACTTTAACCAACCCATCATTTCAGTGACAGGGTCTGCCACACGACTGTGACTGAAATGACGGGTTGGTTTGGACCCCCACCCAAAAAGAAGCAATTAATCTCTCCTTGCACAAACTGGCTCTACAGAGGCAAGATGTCCACCTCATCATCATCCTCCGATATATCACCGTGTACATCCCCCTCCTCACAGATTATCAATTCGTCCCCACTGGAATCCACCATGTCAGCTCCCTGTGTACTTTGTGGAGGCAATTGCTGCTGGTCAATGTCTCCGCGGAGGAATTGATTATAATTCATTTTAATGAACATCATCTTCTCCACATTTTCTGGATGTAACCTCGTACGCCGATTGCTGACAAGGTGAGCGGCGGCACTAAACACTCTTTCGGAGTACACACTTGTGGGAGGGCAACTTAGGTAGAATAAAGCCAGTTTGTGCAAGGGCCTCCAAATTGCCTCTTTTTCCTGCCAGTATAAGTACGGACTGTGTGACGTGCCTACTTGGATGCGGTCACTCATATAATCCTCCACCATTCTATCAATGGTGATAGAATCATATGCAGTGACAGTAGACGACATGTCCGTAATGGTTGTCAGGTCCTTCAGTCCGGACCAGATGTCAGCATCAGCAGTCGCTCCAGACTGCCCTGCATCACCGCCATCGGGTGGGCTCGGAATTCTGAGCCTTTTCCTCGCACCCCCAGTTGCGGGAGAATGTGAAGGAGGAGATGTTGACAGGTCGCGTTCCGCTTGACTTGACAATTTTCTCACCAGCAGGTCTTTGAAACCCAGCAGACTTGTGTGCGCCGGAAAGAGAGATCCAAGGTAGGTTTTAAATCTAGGATCGAGCACGGTGGCCAAAATGTAGTGCTCTGATTTTAACATATTGACCACCCGTGAATCCTTGTTAAGCGAATTAAGGGCTCCATCCACAAGTCCCACATGCCTAGCGGAATCGCTCTGTCTTAGCTCCTCCTTCAATGTCTCCAGCTTCTTCTGCAAAAGCCTGATGAGGGGAATGACCTGACTCAGGCTGGCAGTGTCTGAACTGACTTCACGTGTGGCAAGTTCAAAGGGCATCAGAACCTTGCACAACGTTGAAATCATTCTCCACTGCGCTTGAGACAGGTGCATTCCACCTGTTATATCGTGCTCAGTTGTATAGGCTTGAATGGCCTTTTGCTGCTCCTCCAACCTCTGAAGCATATAGAGGGTTGAATTCCACCTCGTTACCACCTCCTGCTTCAGATGATGGCAGGGCAGGTTCAGGCGTTTTTGGTGGTGCTCCAGTCTTCTGTACGTGCTGCCTGTACGCCGAAAGTGTCCCGCAATTTTTCGGGCCACCGCCAGCATCTCTTGCACGCCCCTGTCGTTTTTTAAAAAATTCTGCACCACCAAATTCAAGGTATGTGCAAAACATGGGACGTGCTGGAATTTGCCCAGATTTAATGCACGCACAATATTGCTGGCGTTGTCCGATGCCACAAATCCACAGGAGAGTCCAATTGGGGTAAGCCATTCCGCGATGATCTTCCTCAGTTGCCGTAAGAGGTTTTCAGCTGTGTGCGTATTCTGGAAACCGGTGATACAAAGCGTAGCCTGCCTAGGAACGAGTTGGCGTTTGCGAGATGCTGCTACTGGTGCCGCCGCTGCTGTTCTTGCGGCGGGAGTCCATACATCTACCCAGTGGGCTGTCACAGTCATATAGTCCTGACCCTGCCCTGCTCCACTTGTCCACATGTCCGTGGTTAAGTGGACATTGGGTACAACTGAATTTTTTAGGACACTGGTGAGTCTTTTTCTGAGGTCCGTGTACATTTTCGGTATCGCCTGCCTAGAGAAGTGGAACCTAGATGGTATTTGGTAACGGGGGCACACTGCCTCAATAAAATGTCTAGTTCCCTGTGAACTAACGGCGGATACCGGACGCACGTCTAACACCAACATAGTTGTCAAGGCCTCAGTTATCCGCTTTGCAGCAGGATGACTGCTGTGATATTTCATCTTCCTCGCAAAGGACTGTTGAACAGTCAATTGCTTACTGGAAGTAGTACAAGCGGGCTTACGACTTCCCCTCTGGGATGACCATCGACTCCCAGCAGCAACAACAGCAGCGCCAGCAGCAGTAGGCGTTACACGCAAGGATGCATCGGAGGAATCCCAGGCAGGAGAGGAATCGTCAGAATTGCCAGTGACATGGCCTGCAGGACTATTGGCATTCCTGGGGAAGGAGGAAATTGACACTGAGGGAGTTGGTGGGGTGGTTTGCGTGAGCTTGGTTACAAGAGGAAGGGATTTACTGGTCAGTGGAGTGCTTCCGCTGTCACCCAAAGTTTTTGAACTTGTCACTGACTTATTATGAATGCGCTGCAGGTGACGTATAAGGGAGGATGTTCCGAGGTGGTTAACGTCCTTACCCCTACTTATTACAGCTTGACAAAGGGAGCACACGGCTTGACACCTGTTGTCCGCATTTCTGGTGAAATACCTCCACACCGAAGAGCTGATTTTTTTGGTATTTTCACCTGGCATGTCAACGGCCATATTCCTCCCACGGACAACAGGTGTCTCCCCGGGTGCCTGACTTAAACAAACCACCTCACCATCAGAATCCTCCTGGTCAATTTCCTCCCCAGCGCCAGCAACACCCATATCCTCCGCATCCTGGTGGACTTCAACACTGACATCTTCAATCTCACTATCAGGAACTGGACTGCGGGTGCTCCTTCCAGCACTTGCAGGGGGCGTGCAAATGGTGGAAGGCGCATGCTCTTCACATCCAGTGTTGGGAAGGTCAGGCATCGCAACCGACACAATTGGACTCTCCTTGTGGATTTGGGATTTCGAAGAACGCACAGTTCTTTGCTGTGCTTTTGCCAGCTTGAGTCGTTTCATTTTTCTAGCGAGAGGCTGAGTGCTTCCATCCTCATGTGAAGCTGAACCACTAGCCATGAACATAGGCCAGGGCCTCAGCCGTTCCTTGCCACTCCGTGTGGTAAATGGCATATTGGCAAGTTTACGCTTCTCCTCCGACAATTTTATTTTAGGTTTTGGAGTCTTTTTTTTTCTGATATTTGGTGTTTTGGATTTGACATGCTCTGTACTATGACATTGGGCATCGGCCTTGGCAGACGACGTTGCTGGCATTTCATCGTCTCGGCCATGACTAGTGGCAGCAGCTTCAGCACGAGGTGGAAGTGGATCTTGATCTTTCCCTAATTTTGGAACCTCAACTTTTTTGTTCTCCATATTTTATAGGCAGAACTAAAAGGCACCTGAGGTAAACAATGGAGATGGATGGATTGGATACTAGTATACTATATATACAATTATGGACGGACTGCCACGGTTAGGTGGTATAAAAAAACCACGGTATAAAAAAACCACGGTATAACCACGGTATAAAAAAACCACGGTATAGTATAACCACGGTATAAAAAAACCACGGTATAACCACGGTATAAAAAAACCACGGTATAGTATAACCACGGTATAAAAAAACCACGGTATAACCACGGTATAAAAAAACCACGGTATAGTATAACCACGGTATAAAAAAACCACGGTATAACCACGGTATAAAAAAACCACGGTATAACCACGGTATAAAAAAACCACGGTATAAAAAAACCACGGTATAAAAAAACCACGGTATAACCACGGTATAAAAAAACCACGGTATAAAAAAACCGCACTGTATATAACAGGGCTGGCCAAACCGGTCCTCAAGATCTACCAACAGTACTTTTCCAGGCCTCCTGGAGAACTGTAGAATTGTCAGTTAGGAATGAATAATGCAGCACATCTTAATTAGTAATGACTATACACCTGTGCACCAGCTAGGTGATCGGGAAAATGTGTACGGACGGACTGATCTGGTCGGTCGGACGGACTGCCTGCCGTGTGCCGACACAGAGGTAGCCACAGCCGTGAACTACCGCACTGTACACTGGTTGATAAAGAGACAGTAGTATACTCGTAACAATTAGTATGACACTATGACGGTATAAAGAAAGAAGAATGAAAAAAAACCCACGCTTAGGTGGTATATATAAAATACAATTCTGGTTGGACGGACTGCCTGCAGGGTGCCGACACAGAGGTAGCCACAGCCGTGAACTACCGCACTGTACACTGGTTGATAAAGAGACAGTAGTATACTCGTAACAATTAGTATGACACTATGACGGTATAAAGAAAGAAGAATGAAAAAAAACCCACGCTTAGGTGGTATATAATAATACAATTCTGGTTGGACGGACTGCCTGCAGAGTGCCGACACAGAGGTAGCCACAGCCGTGAACTACCGCACTGTACACTGGTTGATAAAGAGACAGTAGTATACTCGTAACAATTAGTATGACACTATGACGGTATAAAGAAAGAAGAATGAAAAAAAACCCACGCTTAGGTGGTATATAATAATACAATTCTGGTTGGACGGACTGCCTGCAGAGTGCCGACACAGAGGTAGCCACAGCCGTGAACTACCGCACTGTACACTGGTTGATAAAGAGACAGTAGTATACTCGTAACAATTAGTATGACACTATGACGGTATAAAGAAAGAAGAATGAAAAAAAAACCACGCTTAGGTGGTATATATAAAATACAATTCTGGTTGGACGGACTGCCTGCAGGGTGCCGACACAGAGGTAGCCACAGCCGTGAACTACCGCACTGTACACTGGTTGATAAAGAGACAGTAGTATACTCGTAACAATTAGTATGACACTATGACGGTATAAAGAAAGAAGAATGAAAAAAAACCCACGCTTAGGTGGTATATATAAAATACAATTCTGGTTGGACGGACTGCCTGCAGAGTGCCGACACAGAGGTAGCCACAGCCGTGAACTACCGCACTGTACACTGGTTGATAAAGAGACAGTAGTATACTCGTAACAATTAGTATGACACTATGACGGTATAAAGAAAGAAGAATGAAAAAAAACCCACGCTTAGGTGGTATATAATAATACAATTCTGGTTGGACGGACTGCCTGCAGAGTGCCGACACAGAGGTAGCCACAGCCGTGAACTACCGCACTGTACACTGGTTGATAAAGAGACAGTAGTATACTCGTAACAATTAGTATGACACTATGACGGTATAAAGAAAGAAGAATGAAAAAAAACCCACGCTTAGGTGGTATATATAAAATACAATTCTGGTTGGACGGACTGCCTGCAGGGTGCCGACACAGAGGTAGCCACAGCCGTGAACTACCGCACTGTACACTGGTTGATAAAGAGACAGTAGTATACTCGTAACAATTAGTATGACACTATGACGGTATAAAGAAAGAAGAATGAAAAAAAAACCACGCTTAGGTGGTATATATAAAATACAATTCTGGTTGGACGGACTGCCTGCAGAGTGCCGACACAGAGGTAGCCACAGCCGTGAACTACCGCACTGTACACTGGTTGATAAAGAGACAGTAGTATACTCGTAACAATTAGTATGACACTATGACGGTATAAAGAAAGAAGAATGAAAAAAAACCCACGCTTAGGTGGTATATATAAAATACAATTCTGGTTGGACGGACTGCCTGCAGGGTGCCGACACAGAGGTAGCCACAGCCGTGAACTACCGCACTGTACACTGGTTGATAAAGAGACAGTAGTATACTCGTAACAATTAGTATGACACTATGACGGTATAAAGAAAGAAGAATGAAAAAAAACCCACGCTTAGGTGGTATATATAAAATACAATTCTGGTTGGACGGACTGCCTGCAGAGTGCCGACACAGAGGTAGCCACAGCCGTGAACTACCGCACTGTACACTGGTTGATAAAGAGACAGTAGTATACTCGTAACAATTAGTATGACACTATGACGGTATAAAGAAAGAAGAATGAAAAAAAACCCACGCTTAGGTGGTATATATAAAATACAATTCTGGTTGGACGGACTGCCTGCAGAGTGCCGACACAGAGGTAGCCACAGCCGTGAACTACCGCACTGTACACTGGTTGATAAAGAGACAGTAGTATACTCGTAACAATTAGTATGACACTATGACGGTATAAAGAAATAAGAATGAAAAAAAACCCACGCTTAGGTGGTATATAATAATACAATTCTGGTTGGACGGACTGCCTGCAGAGTGCCGACACAGAGGTAGCCACAGCCGTGAACTACCGCACTGTACACTGGTTGATAAAGAGACAGTAGTATACTCGTAACAATTAGTATGACACTATGACGGTATAAAGAAAGAAGAATGAAAAAAAACCCACGCTTAGGTGGTATATATAAAATACAATTCTGGTTGGACGGACTGCCTGCAGGGTGCCGACACAGAGGTAGCCACAGCCGTGAACTACCGCACTGTACACTGGTTGATAAAGAGACAGTAGTATACTCGTAACAATTAGTATGACACTATGACGGTATAAAGAAAGAAGAATGAAAAAAAACCCACGCTTAGGTGGTATATATAAAATACAATTCTGGTTGGACGGACTGCCTGCAGAGTGCCGACACAGAGGTAGCCACAGCCGTGAACTACCGCACTGTACACTGGTTGATAAAGAGACAGTAGTATACTCGTAACAATTAGTATGACACTATGACGGTATAAAGAAAGAAGAATGAAAAAAAACCCACGCTTAGGTGGTATATATAAAATACAATTCTGGTTGGACGGACTGCCTGCAGAGTGCCGACACAGAGGTAGCCACAGCCGTGAACTACCGCACTGTACACTGGTTGATAAAGAGACAGTAGTATACTCGTAACAATTAGGATGACACTATGACGGTATAAAGAATGAAAAAAAAACCACGGTTAGGTGGTAGGTATATAATAATAAATAATACAATTCTGGTTGGACGGACTGCCTGCAGAGTGCCGACACAGAGGTAGCCACAGCCGTGAACTACCGCACTGTACTGTGTCTGCTGCTAATATACAGACTGGTTGATAAAGAGATAGTACTATACAACAATACTATACTGGTGGTCAGGCACTGGTCACCACTCCTGCAGCAAAAGTGTGCACTGTTTAATAATTTTAAATTAATACAATATTATGTACTCCTGGCTCCTGCTATAATAATAACAACCTGCAGTGCTCCCCAGTCTCCCCCACAATTATAAGCTTTTATACATTGATGTGTGCACTTGCAGCACACTGGGCTGAGCTGAGTGCACACAGACAGACTGAGTCACACTGTGTGACTGTGCTGTGTATCGTTTTTTTCAGGCAGAGAACGGATATAGCAGAGAACGGATAATATATTATATAATTTATAATATTAAATAAAAGTACAAACAACTGCACTGTCACTGTGGTAAACTAACTCTGTCTGACTGCGACTACTCTGCACAATCTCTCTCTATCTATTCTATTTCTATTCTAATGGAGAGGACGCCAGCCACGTCCTCTCCCTATCAATCTCAATGCACGAGTGAAAATGGTGGCGACGCGCGGCTCCTTATATAGAATCCGAGTCTCGCGAGAATCCGACAGCGTCATGATGACGTTCGGGCGCGCTCGGGTTAACCGAGCAAGGCGGGAAGATCCGAGTCGCTCGGACCCGTGAAAAAAAACATGAAGTTCGTGCGGGTTCGGATTCAGAGAAACCGAACCCGCTCATCTCTAGTTTCTGCACATATATAAGGATAGAACAGCAGAGTTATTCAGGGTTACAGGATGTGAGGGGATGGAGTAAGGTTAGGAATAAGTATTTGGTAACCAGAAGTGCAATATCTTGAGACCTATATTCTGGTTGCTATGTGCAGTATATAGCATGTTTCTGCACATATATAAGGATAGAACAGCAGAGTTATTCAGGGTTACAGGATGTGAGGGGATGGAGTAAGGTTAGGACTTAGTGTTTGGTAACCAGAAGTGCAATATCTTGAGACCTATATTCTGGTTGCTATGTGCAGTTTATAGCATGTTTCTGCACTTATATAAGGATAGAACAGCAGAGTTATTCAGGGTTACAGGATGTGAGGGGATGGAGTAAGGTTAGGACTTAGTGTTTGGTAACCAGAAGTGCAATATCTTGAGACCTATATTCTGGTTGCTATTTGCAGTTTATAGCATGTTTCTGCACATATATAAGGATAGAACAGCAGAGTTATTCAGGGTTACAGGATGTGAGGGGATGGAGTAAGGTTAGGACTTAGTGTTTGGTAACCAGAAGTGCAATATCTTGAGACCTATATTCTGGTTGCTATGTGCAGTTTATAGCATGTTTCTGTGCATATATAAGGATAGAACAGCAGAGTTATTCAGGGTTACAGGATGTGAGGGGATGGAGTAAGGTTAGGAATAAGTGTTTGGTAACCAGAAGTGCAATATCTTGAGACCTATATTCTGGTTGCTATTTGCAGTTTATAGCATGTTTCTGCACATATATAAGGATAGAACAGCAGAGTTATTCAGGGTTACAGGATGTGAGGGGATGGAGTAAGGTTAGGACTTAGTGTTTGGTATACAGAAGTGCAATATCTTGAGACCTATATTCTGGTTGCTATGTGCAGTTTATAGCATGTTTCTGCACATATATAAGGATAGAACAGCAGAGTTATTCAGGGTTACAGGATGTGAGGGGACGGAGTAAGGTTAGGACTTAGTGTTTGGTAACCAGAAGTGCAATACCTTGAGACCTATATTCTGGTTGCTATGTGCAGTTTATAGCATGTTTCTGCACATATATAAGGATAGAACAGCAGAGTTATTCAGGGTTACAGGATGTGTGGGGATGGAGTAAGGTTAGTACTTAGTGCTTGGTAACCAGAAGTGCAATATCTTGAGACCTATATTCTGGTTGCTATTTGCAGTTTATAGCATGTTTCTGCACATATATAAGGATAGAACAGCAGAGTTATTCAGGGTTACAGGATGTAAGGGGATGGAGTAAGGTTAGGACTTAGTGTTTGGTATCCAGAAGTGCAATATCTTGAGACCTATATTCTGGTTGCTATGTGCAGTTTATAGCATGTTTCTGCACATATATAAGGATAGAACAGCAGAGTTATTCAGGGTTACAGGATGTGAGGGGATGGAGTAAGGTTAGGAATAAGTATTTGGTAACCAGAAGTGCAATATCTTGAGACCTATATTCTGGTTGCTATGTGCAGTATATAGCATGTTTCTGCACATATATAAGGATAGAACAGCAGAGTTATTCAGGGTTACAGGATGTGAGGGGATGGAGTAAGGTTAGGACTTAGTGTTTGGTAACCAGAAGTGCAATATCTTGAGACCTATATTCTGGTTGCTATGTGCAGTTTATAGCATGTTTCTGCACATATATAAGGATAGAACAGCAGAGTTATTCAGGGTTACAGGATGTGTGGGGATGGAGTAAGGTTAGGACTTAGTGCTTGGTAACCAGAAGTGCAATATCTTGAGACCTATATTCTGGTTGCTATTTGCAGTTTATAGCATGTTTCTGCACATATATAAGGATAGAACAGCAGAGTTATTCAGGGTTACAGGATGTAAGGGGATGGAGTAAGGTTAGGACTTAGTGTTTGGTATCCAGAAGTGCAATATCTTGAGACCTATATTCTGGTTGCTATGTGCAGTTTATAGCATGTTTCTGCACATATATAAGGATAGAACAGCAGAGTTATTCAGGGTTACAGGATGTGAGGGGATGGAGTAAGGTTAGGAATAAGTATTTGGTAACCAGAAGTGCAATATCTTGAGACCTATATTCTGGTTGCTATTTGCAGTTTATAGCATGTTTCTGCACATATATAAGGATAGAACAGCAGAGTTATTCAGGGTTACAGGATGTGAGGGGATGGAGTAAGGTTAGGACTTAGTGTTTGGTATACAGAAGTGCAATATCTTGAGACCTATATTCTGGTTGCTATGTGCAGTTTATAGCATGTTTCTGCACATATATAAGGATAGAACAGCAGAGTTATTCAGGGTTACAGGATGTGAGGGGATGGAGTAAGGTTAGGACTTAGTGCTTGGTAACCAGAAGTGCAATATCTTGAGACCTATATTCTGGTTGCTATTTGCAGTTTATAGCATGTTTCTGCACATATATAAGGATAGAACAGCAGAGTTATTCAGGGTTACAGGATGTAAGGGGATGGAGTAAGGTTAGGACTTAGTGTTTGGTATCCAGAAGTGCAATATCTTGAGACCTATATTCTGGTTGCTATGTGCAGTTTATAGCATGTTTCTGCACATATATAAGGATAGAACAGCAGAGTTATTCAGGGTTACAGGATGTGAGGGGATGGAGTAAGGTTAGGAATAAGTATTTGGTAACCAGAAGTGCAATATCTTGAGACCTATATTCTGGTTGCTATGTGCAGTTTATAGCATGTTTCTGCACATATATAAGGATAGAACAGCAGAGTTATTCAGGGTTACAGGATGTGAGGGGATGGAGTAAGGTTAGGACTTAGTGTTTGGTAACCAGAAGTGCAATATCTTGAGACCTATATTCTGGTTGCTATGTGCAGTATATAGCATGTTTCTGCACATATATAAGGATAGAACAGCAGAGTTATTCAGGGTTACAGGATGTGAGGGGATGGAGTAAGGTTAGTACTTAGTGTTTGGTAACCAGAAGTGCAATATCTTGAGACCTATATTCTGGTTGCTATGTGCAGTGTATAGCATGTTTCTGCACATATATAAGGATAGAACAGCAGAGTTATTCAGGGATACAGGATGTGAGGGGATGGAGTAAGGTTAGGACTTAGTGTTTGGTAACCAGAAGTGCAATATCTTGAGACCTATATTCTGGTTGCTATGTGCAGTTTATCGCATGTTTCTGCACATATATAAGGATAGAACAGCAGAGTTATTCAGGGTTACAGGATGTGAGGGGATGGAGTAAGGTTAGGACTTAGTGTTTGGTAACCAGAAGTGCAATATCTTGAGACCTATATTCTGGTTGCTATGTGCAGTTTATCGCATGTTTCTGCACATATATAAGGATAGAACAGCAGAGTTATTCAGGGTTACAGGATGTGGGGATGGAGTAAGGTTAGGACTTAGTGTTTGGTAACCAGAAGTGCAGTATCTTGAGACCTATATTCTGGTTGCTATGTGCAGTTTTTCGCATGTTTCTGCACATATATAAGGATAGAACAGCAGAGTTATTCAGGGTTACAGGATGTGGGGATGGAGTAAGGTTAGGACTTAGTGTTTGGTATACAGAAGTGCAATATCTTGAGACCTATATTCTGGTTGCTATTTGCAGTATATAGCATGTTTCTGCACATATATAAGGATAGAACAGCAGAGTTATTCAGGGTTACAGGATGTGAGGGGATGGAGTAAGGTTAGGACTTAGTGTTTGGTATCTAGAAGTGCAATATCTTGAGACCTATATTCTGGTTGCTATTTGCAGTTTATAGCATGTTTCTGCACATATATAAGGATAGAACAGCAGAGTTATTCAGGGTTACAGGATGTGAGGGGATGGAGTAAGGTTAGGACTTAGTGTTTGGTATCTAGAAGTGCAATATCTTGAGACCTATATTCTGGTTGCTATTTGCAGTTTATAGCATGTTTCTGCACATATATAAGGATAGAACAGCAGAGTTATTCAGGGTTACAGGATGTGAGGGGATGGAGTAAGGTTAGGACTTAGTGCTTGGTATCCAGAAGTGCAATATCTTGAGACCTATATTCTGGTTGCTATGTGCAGTTTATAGCATGTTTCTGCACATATATAAGGATAGAACAGAGTTATTCAGGGTTACAGGATGTGAGGGGATGGAGTAAGGTTAGGACTTAGTGTTTGGTAACCAGAAGTGCAATATCTTGAGACCTATATTCTGGTTGCTATGTGCAGTTTATAGCATGTTTCTGCACATATATAAGGATAGAACAGCAGAGTTATTCAGGGTTACAGGATGTGAGGGGATGGAGTAAGGTTAGGACTTAGTGTTTGGTATCTAGAAGTGCAATATCTTGAGACCTATATTCTGGTTGCTATTTGCAGTTTATAGCATGTTTCTGCACATATATAAGGATAGAACAGCAGAGTTATTCAGGGTTACAGGATGTGAGGGGATGGAGTAAGGTTAGGACTTAGTGTTTGGTAACCAGAAGTGCAATATCTTGAGACCTATATTCTGGTTGCTATTTGCAGTTTATAGCATGTTTCTGCACATATATAAGGATAGAACAGCAGAGTTATTCAGGGATACAGGATGTGAGGGGATGGAGTAAGGTTAGGACTTAGTGCTTGGTATCCAGAAGTGCAATATCTTGAGACCTATATTCTGGTTGCTATTTGCAGTTTATAGCATGTTTCTGCACATATATAAGGATAGAACAGCAGAGTTATTCAGGGATACAGGATGTGAGGGGATGGAGTAAGGTTAGGACTTAGTGCTTGGTAACCAGAAGTGCAATATCTTGAGACCTATATTCTGGTTGCTATTTGCAGTTTATAGCATGTTTCTGCACATATATAAGGATAGAACAGCAGAGTTATTCAGGGTTACAGGATGTGAGGGGATGGAGTAAGGTTAGGACTTAGTGCTTGGTAACCAGAAGTGCAATATCTTGAAACCTATATTCTTGTTGCTATGTGCAGTTTATAGCATGTTTCTGCACATATATAAGGATAGAACAGCAGAGTTATTCAGGGTTACAGGATGTGAGGGGATGGAGTAAGGTTAGGACTTAGTGCTTGGTAACAGAAGTGCAATATCTTGAAACCTATATTCTTGTTGCTATGTGCAGTTTATAGCATGTTTCTGCACATATATAAGGATAGAACAGCAGAGTTATTCAGGGTTACAGGATGTGAGGGGATGGAGTAAGGTTAGGACTTAGTGTTTGGTAACCAGAAGTGCAATATCTTGAGACCTATATTCTGGTTGCTATTTGCAGTGTATAGCATGTTTCTGCACATATATAAGGATAGAACAGCAGAGTTATTCAGGGTTACAGGATGTGAGGGGATGGAGTAAGGTTAGGACTTAGTGCTTGGAATCCAGAAGTGCAATATCTTGAGACCTATATTCTGGTTGCTATGTGCAGTATATAGCATGTTTCTGCACATATATAAGGATAGAACAGCAGAGTTATTCAGGGATACAGGATGTGAGGGGATGGAGTAAGGTTAGGACTTAGTGCTTGGTAACCAGAAGTGCAATATCTTGAGACCTATATTCTGGTTGCTATGTGCAGTTTATAGCATGTTTCTGCACATATATAAGGATAGAACAGCAGAGTTATTCAGGGTTACAGGATGTGAGGGGATGGAGTAAGGTTAGGACTTAGTGTTTGGTAACCAGAAGTGCAATATCTTGAGACCTATATTCTGGTTGCTATGTGCAGTGTATAGCATGTTTCTGCACATATATAAGGATAAAACAGCAGAGTTATTCAGGGTTACAGGATGTGAGGGGATGGAGTAAGGTTAGGACTTAGTGTTTGGTATCTAGAAGTGCAATATCTTGAGACCTATATTCTGGTTGCTATTTGCAGTGTATAGCATGTTTCTGCACATATATAAGGATAGAACAGCAGAGTTATTCAGGGTTACAGGATGTGAGGGGATGGAGTAAGGTTAGTACTTAGTGTTTGGTAACCAGAAGTGCAATATCTTGAGACCTATATTCTGGTTGCTATGTGCAGTGTATAGCATGTTTCTGCACATATATAAGGATAAAACAGCAGAGTTATTCAGGGTTACAGGATGTGAGGGGATGGAGTAAGGTTAGGACTTAGTGTTTGGTATCCAGAAGTGCAATATCTTGAGACCTATATTCTGGTTGCTATTTGCAGTTTATAGCATGTTTCTGCACATATATAAGGATAGAACAGCAGAGTTATTCAGGGTTACAGGATGTGAGGGGATGGAGTAAGGTTAGGACTTAGTGCTTGGTAACCAGAAGTGCAATATCTTGAAACCTATATCCTGGTTGCTATGTGCAGTGTATAGCATGTTTCTGCACATATATAAGGATAGAACAGCAGAGTTATTCAGGGTTACAGGATGTGAGGGGATGGAGCAAGGTTAGGACTTAGTGTTTGGTAACCAGAAGTGTAATATCTTGAGACCTATATTCTGGTTGCTATGTGCAGTATATAGCATGTTTCTGCACATATATAAGGATAGAACAGCAGAGTTATTCAGGGTTACAGGATGTGAGGGGATGGAGTAAGGTTAGGACTTAGTGTTTGGTAACCAGAAGTGCAATATCTTGAGACCTATATTCTGGTTGCTATTTTCAGTTTATAGCATGTTTCTGCACATATATAAGGATAGAACAGCAGAGTTATTCAGGGTTACAGGATGTAAGGGGATGGAGTAAGGTTAGGACTTAGTGTTTGGTATCCAGAAGTGCAATATCTTGAGACCTATATTCTGGTTGCTATGTGCAGTTTATAGCATGTTTCTGCACATATATAAGGATAGAACAGCAGAGTTATTCAGGGTTACAGGATGTGAGGGGATGGAGTAAGGTTAGGAATAAGTATTTGGTAACCAGAAGTGCAATATCTTGAGACCTATATTCTGGTTGCTATGTGCAGTATATAGCATGTTTCTGCACATATATAAGGATAGAACAGCAGAGTTATTCAGGGTTACAGGATGTGAGGGGATGGAGTAAGGTTAGGACTTAGTGTTTGGTAACCAGAAGTGCAATATCTTGAGACCTATATTCTGGTTGCTATGTGCAGTTTATAGCATGTTTCTGCACATATATAAGGATAGAACAGCAGAGTTATTCAGGGTTACAGGATGTGAGGGGATGGAGTAAGGTTAGGACTTAGTGTTTGGTAACCAGAAGTGCAATATCTTGAGACCTATATTCTGGTTGCTATGTGCAGTTTATAGCATGTTTCTGCACATATATAAGGATAGAACAGCAGAGTTATTCAGGGTTACAGGATGTGTGGGGATGGAGTAAGGTTAGTACTTAGTGCTTGGTAACCAGAAGTGCAATATCTTGAGACCTATATTCTGGTTGCTATTTGCAGTTTATAGCATGTTTCTGCACATATATAAGGATAGAACAGCAGAGTTATTCAGGGTTACAGGATGTGAGGGGATGGAGTAAGGTTAGGAATAAGTATTTGGTAACCAGAAGTGCAATATCTTGAGACCTATATTCTGGTTGCTATTTGCAGTTTATAGCATGTTTCTGCACATATATAAGGATAGAACAGCAGAGTTATTCAGGGTTACAGGATGTGAGGGGATGGAGTAAGGTTAGGACTTAGTGTTTGGTATACAGAAGTGCAATATCTTGAGACCTATATTCTGGTTGCTATTTGCAGTTTATAGCATGTTTCTGCACATATATAAGGATAGAACAGCAGAGTTATTCAGGGTTACAGGATGTAAGGGGATGGAGTAAGGTTAGGACTTAGTGTTTGGTATCCAGAAGTGCAATATCTTGAGACCTATATTCTGGTTGCTATGTGCAGTTTATAGCATGTTTCTGCACATATATAAGGATAGAACAGCAGAGTTATTCAGGGTTACAGGATGTGAGGGGATGGAGTAAGGTTAGGAATAAGTATTTGGTAACCAGAAGTGCAATATCTTGAGACCTATATTCTGGTTGCTATGTGCAGTTTATAGCATGTTTCTGCACATATATAAGGATAGAACAGCAGAGTTATTCAGGGTTACAGGATGTGAGGGGATGGAGTAAGGTTAGGACTTAGTGTTTGGTAACCAGAAGTGCAATATCTTGAGACCTATATTCTGGTTGCTATGTGCAGTTTATAGCATGTTTCTGCACATATATAAGGATAGAACAGCAGAGTTATTCAGGGTTACAGGATGTGAGGGGATGGAGTAAGGTTAGGAATAAGTATTTGGTAACCAGAAGTGCAATATCTTGAGACCTATATTCTGGTTGCTATGTGCAGTATATAGCATGTTTCTGCACATATATAAGGATAGAACAGCAGAGTTATTCAGGGTTACAGGATGTGAGGGGATGGAGTAAGGTTAGTACTTAGTGTTTGGTAACCAGAAGTGCAATATCTTGAGACCTATATTCTGGTTGCTATGTGCAGTGTATAGCATGTTTCTGCACATATATAAGGATAGAACAGCAGAGTTATTCAGGGATACAGGATGTGAGGGGATGGAGTAAGGTTAGGACTTAGTGTTTGGTAACCAGAAGTGCAATATCTTGAGACCTATATTCTGGTTGCTATGTGCAGTTTATCGCATGTTTCTGCACATATATAAGGATAGAACAGCAGAGTTATTCAGGGTTACAGGATGTGAGGGGATGGAGTAAGGTTAGGACTTAGTGTTTGGTAACCAGAAGTGCAATATCTTGAGACCTATATTCTGGTTGCTATGTGCAGTTTATCGCATGTTTCTGCACATATATAAGGATAGAACAGCAGAGTTATTCAGGGTTACAGGATGTGGGGATGGAGTAAGGTTAGGACTTAGTGTTTGGTAACCAGAAGTGCAGTATCTTGAGACCTATATTCTGGTTGCTATGTGCAGTTTTTCGCATGTTTCTGCACATATATAAGGATAGAACAGCAGAGTTATTCAGGGTTACAGGATGTGGGGATGGAGTAAGGTTAGGACTTAGTGTTTGGTATACAGAAGTGCAATATCTTGAGACCTATATTCTGGTTGCTATTTGCAGTATATAGCATGTTTCTGCACATATATAAGGATAGAACAGCAGAGTTATTCAGGGTTACAGGATGTGAGGGGATGGAGTAAGGTTAGGACTTAGTGTTTGGTATCTAGAAGTGCAATATCTTGAGACCTATATTCTGGTTGCTATTTGCAGTTTATAGCATGTTTCTGCACATATATAAGGATAGAACAGCAGAGTTATTCAGGGTTACAGGATGTGAGGGGATGGAGTAAGGTTAGGACTTAGTGTTTGGTATCTAGAAGTGCAATATCTTGAGACCTATATTCTGGTTGCTATTTGCAGTTTATAGCATGTTTCTGCACATATATAAGGATAGAACAGCAGAGTTATTCAGGGTTACAGGATGTGAGGGGATGGAGTAAGGTTAGGACTTAGTGCTTGGTATCCAGAAGTGCAATATCTTGAGACCTATATTCTGGTTGCTATGTGCAGTTTATAGCATGTTTCTGCACATATATAAGGATAGAACAGAGTTATTCAGGGTTACAGGATGTGAGGGGATGGAGTAAGGTTAGGACTTAGTGTTTGGTAACCAGAAGTGCAATATCTTGAGACCTATATTCTGGTTGCTATGTGCAGTTTATAGCATGTTTCTGCACATATATAAGGATAGAACAGCAGAGTTATTCAGGGTTACAGGATGTGAGGGGATGGAGTAAGGTTAGGACTTAGTGTTTGGTATCTAGAAGTGCAATATCTTGAGACCTATATTCTGGTTGCTATTTGCAGTTTATAGCATGTTTCTGCACATATATAAGGATAGAACAGCAGAGTTATTCAGGGTTACAGGATGTGAGGGGATGGAGTAAGGTTAGGACTTAGTGTTTGGTAACCAGAAGTGCAATATCTTGAGACCTATATTCTGGTTGCTATTTGCAGTTTATAGCATGTTTCTGCACATATATAAGGATAGAACAGCAGAGTTATTCAGGGATACAGGATGTGAGGGGATGGAGTAAGGTTAGGACTTAGTGCTTGGTATCCAGAAGTGCAATATCTTGAGACCTATATTCTGGTTGCTATTTGCAGTTTATAGCATGTTTCTGCACATATATAAGGATAGAACAGCAGAGTTATTCAGGGATACAGGATGTGAGGGGATGGAGTAAGGTTAGGACTTAGTGCTTGGTAACCAGAAGTGCAATATCTTGAGACCTATATTCTGGTTGCTATTTGCAGTTTATAGCATGTTTCTGCACATATATAAGGATAGAACAGCAGAGTTATTCAGGGTTACAGGATGTGAGGGGATGGAGTAAGGTTAGGACTTAGTGCTTGGTAACCAGAAGTGCAATATCTTGAAACCTATATTCTTGTTGCTATGTGCAGTTTATAGCATGTTTCTGCACATATATAAGGATAGAACAGCAGAGTTATTCAGGGTTACAGGATGTGAGGGGATGGAGTAAGGTTAGGACTTAGTGCTTGGTAACCAGAAGTGCAATATCTTGAAACCTATATTCTTGTTGCTATGTGCAGTTTATAGCATGTTTCTGCACATATATAAGGATAGAACAGCAGAGTTATTCAGGGTTACAGGATGTGAGGGGATGGAGTAAGGTTAGGACTTAGTGTTTGGTAACCAGAAGTGCAATATCTTGAGACCTATATTCTGGTTGCTATTTGCAGTGTATAGCATGTTTCTGCACATATATAAGGATAGAACAGCAGAGTTATTCAGGGTTACAGGATGTGAGGGGATGGAGTAAGGTTAGGACTTAGTGCTTGGTATCCAGAAGTGCAATATCTTGAGACCTATATTCTGGTTGCTATGTGCAGTATATAGCATGTTTCTGCACATATATAAGGATAGAACAGCAGAGTTATTCAGGGATACAGGATGTGAGGGGATGGAGTAAGGTTAGGACTTAGTGCTTGGTAACCAGAAGTGCAATATCTTGAGACCTATATTCTGGTTGCTATGTGCAGTTTATAGCATGTGTCTGCACATATATAAGGATAGAACAGCAGAGTTATTCAGGGTTACAGGATGTGAGGGGATGGAGTAAGGTTAGGACTTAGTGTTTGGTAACCAGAAGTGCAATATCTTGAGACCTATATTCTGGTTGCTATGTGCAGTGTATAGCATGTTTCTGCACATATATAAGGATAAAACAGCAGAGTTATTCAGGGTTACAGGATGTGAGGGGATGGAGTAAGGTTAGGACTTAGTGTTTGGTATCTAGAAGTGCAATATCTTGAGACCTATATTCTGGTTGCTATTTGCAGTGTATAGCATGTTTCTGCACATATATAAGGATAGAACAGCAGAGTTATTCAGGGTTACAGGATGTGTGGGGATGGAGTAAGGTTAGTACTTAGTGTTTGGTAACCAGAAGTGCAATATCTTGAGACCTATATTCTGGTTGCTATGTGCAGTGTATAGCATGTTTCTGCACATATATAAGGATAAAACAGCAGAGTTATTCAGGGTTACAGGATGTGAGGGGATGGAGTAAGGTTAGGACTTAGTGTTTGGTATCCAGAAGTGCAATATCTTGAGACCTATATTCTGGTTGCTATTTGCAGTTTATAGCATGTTTCTGCACATATATAAGGATAGAACAGCAGAGTTATTCAGGGTTACAGGATGTGAGGGGATGGAGTAAGGTTAGGACTTAGTGCTTGGTAACCAGAAGTGCAATATCTTGAAACCTATATCCTGGTTGCTATGTGCAGTGTATAGCATGTTTCTGCACATATATAAGGATAGAACAGCAGAGTTATTCAGGGTTACAGGATGTGAGGGGATGGAGTAAGGTTAGGACTTAGTGCTTGGTAACCAGAAGTGCAATATCTTGAAACCTATATTCTTGTTGCTATGTGCAGGTTATAGCATGTTTCTGCACATATATAAGGATAGAACAGCAGAGTTATTCAGGGTTACAGGATGTGAGGGGATGGAGTAAGGTTAGGACTTAGTGTTTGGTAACCAGAAGTGCAATATCTTGAGACCTATATTCTGGTTGCTATTTGCAGTGTATAGCATGTTTCTGCACATATATAAGGATAGAACAGCAGAGTTATTCAGGGTTACAGGATGTGAGGGGATGGAGTAAGGTTAGGACTTAGTGTTTGGTATCTAGAAGTGCAATATCTTGAGACCTATATTCTGGTTGCTATGTGCAGTTTATAGCATGTTTCTGCACATATATAAGGATAGAACAGCAGAGTTATTCAGGGTTACAGGATGTGAGGGGATGGAGTAAGGTTAGGACTTAGTGTTTGGTAACCAGAAGTGCAATATCTTGAGACCTATATTCTGGTTGCTATGTGCAGTGTATAGCATGTTTCTGCACATATATAAGGATAAAACAGCAGAGTTATTCAGGGTTACAGGATGTGAGGGGATGTAGTAAGGTTAGGACTTAGTGTTTGGTATCTAGAAGTGCAATATCTTGAGACCTATATTCTGGTTGCTATTTGCAGTGTATAGCATGTTTCTGCACATATATAAGGATAGAACAGCAGAGTTATTCAGGGTTACAGGATGTGTGGGGATGGAGTAAGGTTAGTACTTAGTGTTTGGTAACCAGAAGTGCAATATCTTGAGACCTATATTCTGGTTGCTATGTGCAGTGTATAGCATGTTTCTGCACATATATAAGGATAAAACAGCAGAGTTATTCAGGGTTACAGGATGTGAGGGGATGGAGTAAGGTTAGGACTTAGTGTTTGGTATCTAGAAGTGCAATATCTTGAGACCTATATTCTGGTTGCTATTTGCAGTGTATAGCATGTTTCTGCACATATATAAGGATAGAACAGCAGAGTTATTCAGGGTTACAGGATGTGAGGGGATGGAGTAAGGTTAGGACTTAGTGCTTGGTAACCAGAAGTGCAATATCTTGAGACCTATATTCTGGTTGCTATTTGCAGTGTATAGCATGTTTCTGCACATATATAAGGATAGAACAGCAGAGTTATTCAGGGATACAGGATGTGAGGGGATGGAGTAAGGTTAGGACTTAGTGCTTGGTAACCAGAAGTGCAATATCTTGAGACCTATATTCTGGTTGCTATTTGCAGTTTATAGCATGTTTCTGCACATATATAAGGATAGAACAGCAGAGTTATTCAGGGTTACAGGATGTGAGGGGATGGAGTAAGGTTAGGACTTAGTGCTTGGTAACCAGAAGTGCAATATCTTGAAACCTATATTCTTGTTGCTATGTGCAGTTTATAGCATGTTTCTGCACATATATAAGGATAGAACAGCAGAGTTATTCAGGGTTACAGGATGTGAGGGGATGGAGTAAGGTTAGGACTTAGTGCTTGGTAACCAGAAGTGCAATATCTTGAGACCTATATTCTGGTTGCTATGTGCAGTTTATAGCATGTTTCTGCACATATATAAGGATAGAACAGCAGAGTTATTCAGGGTTACAGGATGTGAGGGGATGGAGTAAGGTTAGGACTTAGTGCTTGGTAACCAGAAGTGCAATATCTTGAGACCTATATTCTGGTTGCTATGTGCAGTATATAGCATGTTTCTGCACATATATAAGGATAAAACAGCAGAGTTATTCAGGGTTACAGGATGTGAGGGGATGGAGTAAGGTTAGGACTTAGTGTTTGGTATCTAGAAGTGTAATATCTTGAGACCTATATTCTGGTTGCTATTTGCAGTGTATAGCATGTTTCTGCACATATATAAGGATAGAACAGCAGAGTTATTCAGGGTTACAGGATGTGTGGGGATGGAGTAAGGTTAGTACTTAGTGTTTGGTAACCAGAAGTGCAATATCTTGAGACCTATATTCTGGTTGCTATGTGCAGTGTATAGCATGTTTCTGCACATATATAAGGATAAAACAGCAGAGTTATTCAGGGTTACAGGATGTGAGGGGATGGAGTAAGGTTAGGACTTAGTGTTTGGTATCCAGAAGTGCAATATCTTGAGACCTATATTCTGGTTGCTATTTGCAGTTTATAGCATGTTTCTGCACATATATAAGGATAGAACAGCAGAGTTATTCAGGGTTACAGGATGTGAGGGGATGGAGTAAGGTTAGGACTTAGTGCTTGGTAACCAGAAGTGCAATATCTTGAAACCTATATCCTGGTTGCTATGTGCAGTGTATAGCATGTTTCTGCACATATATAAGGATAGAACAGCAGAGTTATTCAGGGTTACAGGATGTGAGGGGATGGAGCAAGGTTAGGACTTAGTGTTTGGTAACCAGAAGTGCAATATCTTGAGACCTATATTCTGGTTGCTATGTGCAGTTTATAGCATGTTTCTGCACATATATAAGGATAGAACAGCAGAGTTATTCAGGGTTACAGGATGTGAGGGGATGGAGTAAGGTTAGGACTTAGTGTTTGGTATCTAGAAGTGCAATATCTTGAGACCTATATTCTGGTTGTTATGTGCAGTATATAGCATGTTTCTGTATATATATAAGGATAGAACAGCAGAGTTATTCAGGGTTACAGGATGTGAGGGGATGGAGTAAGGTTAGGACTTAGTGCTTGGTATCTAGAAGTGCAATATCTTGAAACCTATATTCTGGTTGCTATGTGCAGTTTATAGCATGTTTCTGCACATATATAAGGATAGAACAGCAGAGTTATTCAGGGTTACAGGATGTGAGGGGATGGAGTAAGGTTAGGACTTAGTGTTTGGTATCTAGAAGTGCAATATCTTGAGACCTATATTCTGGTTGCTATGTGCAGTATATAGCATGTTTCTGCACATATATAAGGATAGAACAGCAGAGTTATTCAGGGTTACAGGATGTGAGGGGATGTAGCAAGGTTAGGACTTAGTGTTTGGTAACCAGAAGTGCAATATCTTGAGACCTATATTCTGGTTGCTATGTGCAGTTTATAGCATGTTTCTGCACATATATAAGGATAGAACAGCAGAGTCATTCAGGGTTACAGGATGTGAGGGGATGGAGTAAGGTTAGGACTTAGTGCTTGGTAACCAGAAGTGCAATATCTTGAGACCTATATTCTGGTTGCTATTTGCAGGTTATAGCATGTTTCTGCACATATATAAGGATAGAACAGCAGAGTTATTCAGGGTTACAGGATGTGAGGGGATGGAGTAAGGTTAGGACTTAGTGCTTGGTATCCAGAAGTGCAATATCTTGAGACCTATATTCTGGTTGCTATTTGCAGTTTATAGCATGTTTCTGCACATATATAAGGATAGAACAGAGTTATTCAGGGTTACAGGATGTGAGGGGATGGAGTAAGGTTAGGACTTAGTGTTTGGTATACAGAAGTGCAATATCTTGAGACCTATATTCTGGTTGCTATGTGCAGTATATAGCATGTTTCTGCACATATATAAGGATAGAGCAGCAGAGTTATTCAGGGTTACAGGATGTGAGGGGATGGAGTAAGGTTAGGACTTAGTACTTGGTATCCAGAAGTGCAATATCTTTAGACCTATATTCTGGTTGCTATTTGCAGTGTATAGCATGTTTCTGCACATATATAAGGATAGAACAGCAGAGTTATTCAGGGTTACAGGATGTGAGGGGATGGAGTAAGGTTAGGACTTAGTGCTTGGTATCTAGAAGTGCAATATCTTGAAACCTATATTCTGGTTGCTATGTGCAGTATATAGCATGTTTCTGCACATATATAAGGATAGAACAGCAGAGTTATTCAGGGTTACAGGATGTGAGGGGATGGAGCAAGGTTAGGACTTAGTGTTTGGTAACCAGAAGTGCAATATCTTGAGACCTATATTCTGGTTGCTATGTGCAGTTTATAGCATGTTTCTGCACATATATAAGGATAGAACAGCAGAGTTATTCAGGGTTACAGGATGTGAGGGGATGGAGTAAGGTTAGGACTTAGTGCTTGGTATCCAGAAGTGCAATATCTTGAGACCTATATTCTGGTTGCTATGTGCAGTATATAGCATGTTTCTGCACATATATAAGGATAGAACAGCAGAGTTATTCAGGGTTACAGGATGTGAGGGGATGGAGTAAGGTTAGGACTTAGTGTTTGGTAACCAGATGTGCAATATCTTGAGACCTATATTCTGGTTGCTATTTGCAGTATATAGCATGTTTCTGCACATATATAAGGATAGAACAGCAGAGTTATTCAGGGTTACAGGATGTGAGGGGATGGAGTAAGGTTAGGACTTAGTGTTTGGTAACCAGAAGTGCAATATCTTGAGACCTATATTCTGGTTGCTATTTGCAGTATATAGCATGTTTCTGCACATATATAAGGATAGAACAGCAGAGTTATTCAGGGTTACAGGATGTGAGGGGATGGAGTAAGGTTAGGACTTAGTGTTTGGTAACCAGAAGTGCAATATCTTGAGACCTATATTCTGGTTGCTATGTGCAGTTTATAGCATGTTTCTGCACATATATAAGGATAGAACAGCAGAGTTATTCAGGGTTACAGGATGTGAGGGGATGGAGTAAGGTTAGGACTTAGTGTTTGGTAACCAGAAGTGCAATATCTTGAGACCTATATTCTGGTTGCTATGTGCAGTGTATAGCATGTTTCTGCACATATATAAGGATAAAACAGCAGAGTTATTCAGGGTTACAGGATGTGAGGGGATGGAGTAAGGTTAGGACTTAGTGTTTGGTATCTAGAAGTGCAATATCTTGAGACCTATATTCTGGTTGCTATTTGCAGTGTATAGCATGTTTCTGCACATATATAAGGATAGAACAGCAGAGTTATTCAGGGTTACAGGATGTGTGGGGATGGAGTAAGGTTAGTACTTAGTGTTTGGTAACCAGAAGTGCAATATCTTGAGACCTATATTCTGGTTGCTATGTGCAGTGTATAGCATGTTTCTGCACATATATAAGGATAAAACAGCAGAGTTATTCAGGGTTACAGGATGTGAGGGGATGGAGTAAGGTTAGGACTTAGTGTTTGGTATCCAGAAGTGCAATATCTTGAGACCTATATTCTGGTTGCTATTTGCAGTTTATAGCATGTTTCTGCACATATATAAGGATAGAACAGCAGAGTTATTCAGGGTTACAGGATGTGAGGGGATGGAGTAAGGTTAGGACTTAGTGCTTGGTAACCAGAAGTGCAATATCTTGAAACCTATATCCTGGTTGCTATGTGCAGTGTATAGCATGTTTCTGCACATATATAAGGATAGAACAGCAGAGTTATTCAGGGTTACAGGATGTGAGGGGATGGAGCAAGGTTAGGACTTAGTGTTTGGTAACCAGAAGTGCAATATCTTGAGACCTATATTCTGGTTGCTATGTGCAGTTTATAGCATGTTTCTGCACATATATAAGGATAGAACAGCAGAGTTATTCAGGGTTACAGGATGTGAGGGGATGGAGTAAGGTTAGGACTTAGTGTTTGGTATCTAGAAGTGCAATATCTTGAGACCTATATTCTGGTTGCTATGTGCAGTATATAGCATGTTTCTGTATATATATAAGGATAGAACAGCAGAGTTATTCAGGGTTACAGGATGTGAGGGGATGGAGTAAGGTTGGAATTAGTGCTTGGTATCTAGAAGTGCAATATCTTGAAACCTATATTCTGGTTGCTATGTGCAGTTTATAGCATGTTTCTGCACATATATAAGGATAGAACAGCAGAGTTATTCAGGGTTACAGGATGTGAGGGGATGGAGTAAGGTTAGGACTTAGTGCTTGGTATACAGAAGTGCAATATCTTGAGACCTATATTCTGGTTGCTATGTACAGTTTATAGCATGTTTCTGCACATATATAAGGATAGAACAGCAGAGTCATTCAGGGTTACAGGATGTGAGGGGATGGAGTAAGGTTAGGACTTAGTGTTTGGTAACCAGAAGTGCAATATCTTGAGACCTATATTCTGGTTGCTATTTGCAGTTTATAGCATGTTTCTGCACATATATAAGGATAGAACAGAGTTATTCAGGGTTACAGGATGTGAGGGGATGGAGTAAGGTTAGGACTTAGTGTTTGGTATACAGAAGTGCAATATCTTGAGACCTATATTCTGGTTGCTATGTGCAGTATATAGCATGTTTCTGCACATATATAAGGATAGAGCAGCAGAGTTATTCAGGGTTACAGGATGTGAGGGGATGGAGTAAGGTTAGGACTTAGTACTTGGTATCCAGAAGTGCAATATCTTGAGACCTATATTCTGGTTGCTATTTGCAGTGTATAGCATGTTTCTGCACATATATAAGGATAGAACAGCAGAGTTATTCAGGGTTACAGGATGTGAGGGGATGGAGTAAGGTTAGGACTTAGTGCTTGGTATCTAGAAGTGCAATATCTTGAGACCTATATTCTGGTTGCTATGTGCAGTATATAGCATGTTTCTGCACATATATAAGGATAGAACAGCAGAGTTATTCAGGGTTACAGGATGTGAGGGGATGGAGCAAGGTTAGGACTTAGTGTTTGGTAACCAGAAGTGCAATATCTTGAGACCTATATTCTGGTTGCTATGTGCAGTTTATAGCATGTTTCTGCACATATATAAGGATAGAACAGCAGAGTTATTCAGGGTTACAGGATGTGAGGGGATGGAGTAAGGTTAGGACTTAGTGCTTGGTATCCAGAAGTGCAATATCTTGAGACCTATATTCTGGTTGCTATGTGCAGTATATAGCATGTTTCTGCACATATATAAGGATAGAACAGCAGAGTTATTCAGGGTTACAGGATGTGAGGGGATGGAGTAAGGTTAGGACTTAGTGTTTGGTAACCAGATGTGCAATATCTTGAGACCTATATTCTGGTTGCTATTTGCAGTATATAGCATGTTTCTGCACATATATAAGGATAGAACAGCAGAGTTATTCAGGGTTACAGGATGTGAGGGGATGGAGTAAGGTTAGGACTTAGTGTTTGGTAACCAGAAGTGCAATATCTTGAGACCTATATTCTGGTTGCTATTTGCAGTATATAGCATGTTTCTACACATATATAAGGATAGAACAGCAGAGTTATTCAGGGTTACAGGATGTGAGGGGATGGAGTAAGGTTAGGACTTAGTGTTTGGTAACCAGAAGTGCAATATCTTGAGACCTATATTCTGGTTGCTATGTGCAGTTTATAGCATGTTTCTGCACATATATAAGGATAGAACAGCAGAGTTATTCAGGGTTACAGGATGTGAGGGGATGGAGCAAGGTTAGGACTTAGTGTTTGGTAACCAGAAGTGCAATATCTTGAGACCTATATTCTGGTTGCTATTTGCAGTTTATAGCATGTTTCTGCACATATATAAGGATAGAACAGCAGAGTTATTCAGGGTTACAGGATGTGAGGGGATGGAGCAAGGTTAGGACTTAGTGTTTGGTAACCAGAAGTGCAATATCTTGAGACCTATATTCTGGTTGCTATTTGCAGTTTATAGCATGTTTCTGCACATATATAAGGATCATACTTACCTACTTTGCTGCCTCCTCCTCCGGGAGGAGGCAGCGTTGTAGGTGTATAGGGGGCGTGGCCGGCAGCAGGAGAGCCGGTTCGGGGGCGTGGTCTGCAGATGAATGGGCGTTCCGGGGCGTGCCTTCACGCGCACGTCATCGTGGCTCCGCCCCCCGCTGTGCTGTGCCGATAAACGAGGCACTGCATAGCGGGGGGCGGAGCTACGATGACGCGATTCAGCGCGAATCGCGTCATCGGACCCCCTCGGGCCGCCCGCACGTTCTCTGCTGCGGGCGGCCGAGGGGGAGAGCGGGAGGCTTGCCCACCTTTCCGGGGGGCCGGGAGGGTCACCCGATTTTCGGGAGCCTCCCGGCCATTCCGGGAGGGTAGGTAAGTATGATAAGGATAGAACAGCAGAGTTATTCATTGTTACAGGATGTGAGGGGATGGAGTAAGGTTAGGACTTAGTGCTTGGTAACCAGAAGTGCAATATCTTGAGACCTATATTCTGGTTGCTATTTGCAGTATATAGCATGTTTCTGCACATATATAAGGATAGAACAGCAGAGTTATTCAGGGTTACAGGATGTGAGGGGATGGAGTAAGGTTAGGACTTAGTGCTTGGTATCTAGAAGTGCAATATCTTGAGACCTATATTCTGGTTGCTATTTGCAGTTTATAGCATGTTTCTGCACATATATAAGGATAGAACAGCAGAGTTATTCAGGGATACAGGATGTGAGGGGATGGAGTAAGGTTAGGACTTAGTGTTTGGTAACCAGAAGTGCAATATCTTGAGACCTATATTCTGGTTGCTATTTGCAGTTTATAGCATGTTTCTGCACATATATAAGGATAGAACAGCAGAGTTATTCAGGGTTACAGGATGTGAGGGGATGGAGTAAGGTTAGGACTTAGTGCTTGGTAACCAGAAGTGCAATATCTTGAAACCTATATTCTTGTTGCTATGTGCAGTTTATAGCATGTTTCTGCACATATATAAGGATAGAACAGCAGAGTTATTCAGGGTTACAGGATGTGAGGGGATGGAGTAAGGTTAGGACTTAGTGCTTGGTAACCAGAAGTGCAATATCTTGAAACCTATATTCTTGTTGCTATGTGCAGTTTATAGCATGTTTCTGCACATTGAAAGGATATCAGCCTCTTCTTGTACCCCTCGATTTGATGGCCACTGACGTCAGTGAGAGCAATCCTTAAAATTACAGATTATACACGACACCATGTAATTAAGAATCACTCTCCGTTTATTGTTCATAACAATGGTATATAAGGCATCATTGTCTAGGGAGGGATTGGAATGTCCAGGGAGGGGTAGGCAAAAGTAAATACTTTATTGGTTTAACTTTACTGCATAGGAGGGGTAAAACAGGCTACATGGGGGGAAGTAGGATACAGCCTAGTACTTCATCTAGGGGTGGTGATTTCACACAGTTCCCAACAAACTATGGGTGGAGCTATATTCATTTTATGCAATGCAAGCTAAATCCAAGGCAAAAGAAAAAGAAACAATATTTACACAATGCACAATGACAGAGGAGATTTAACCCTTCAATCCCCTCTTAGAATCATGATTGTTATACGACATGATTCTTCTGTAGAGCCCCCTTTTTGTTTCTCCAATTTTTTAGATATTGAACATAATCATCGGGGCCTTTGCTATCAGAGGAGGTGATGGGGCTAGTGGTAACATCATAATACATCAAGACTGTGTCAATACCTTTAGATGTGAGTTTCTTTCCACAGGGAATCACACAATAAACTATGAGACCTATAAAGATTAAAGTTATTATTATGAATATACTTATTTGCACAAGAGCCTGTTTCCAATTTTCAATCCACCCAAAATATTGGCTCCATGGGTTATCAACACCTGAATTTTTCTTAAGTTCTATGGATAAGGTTTCTAATTTGTTTATGGCTAAAGTAACCTTACCATTGGGACCAGTGTTGTCAGGAATATATGTACAACAGCCTTCCACCTTACTAATGTAAACACATGTACCGCCTTTTTCTGCTAGAATCATGTCAAGGGCCATTCTGTTTTGAAATGTCATTTGGGAAGTGGCTTCTAGCTGTTCAGCTATACCTTTAAGAGCATCTTTGGTATCATTAACAAATCTTTGTTGGTTATAATATATATAATTAATCCAGGCTACGTTTTTATTTACAGTTACTATAGGGAACAATGATTCAAAACCCGCAGCCACTTCATCTCTAGCTTTGAACTCATTTGGAACACCTCTTGGGACCCCTATAGCATCAATGTATACGTGGGGGTCAAAGCTACCTCCTGGGAGTGCTCTTTTCTTTCGATTAGCAGGAGTATTAGAGGGAGGAGTGGGGTCATCGGTGATCATTAGGAGTGGCATTATGACTTTGGCTAGGGCACACTCACCATACCATGGTGTGTCTAATTTAGTTCTAAGCTTCATATCCCCACATATATAATAAATGTCACCTAGTGATCTAGTTTGGTTAACTAAAACAGTTGTTCTTTTATTTGCACAGTACCCTGGTGGGAAGGTTTTTAAATTTCTACCTGTGGTAGTGTTAGATGTGTAACAGGTATAGTTTCCAGGATATATGGTTATGGTGCTTCCTGGGTTGGGATTTTTTGACAATATGGGATATTCCCTTTTCCACATTTCGCACTGACTGTCATTTGTTTTGGTGTCATTAAAAAGGCTGAAAAAACAATGTTCCTGTTCTAGGGGTATATTAAGGGGCACTGTACCTAGGTGGGGCCTAGATTTGCCACAGACATAACAGTTACTTTTATTATGTTTGCTAGCACTATACTTCATCCATTCTAACCAGAAATTGATGTCAGAGAAACCAGTTTCAATAGCTAGGGTGTCTTTAAAGGTGGGATTGTTAACGGCCATCATATCCTTGAAGGTGGTTATATGAGGTTTCAAGAGGTTGGGGCGTGGTTTAGGGGGCTTGAGCTGGGCATACTTTTCATTGTTAAACATATCCTGTAACAAGAATGGTGTAAGGGATGGGTTTAAAAAAAAGGATTCACCTAGGACATAGGTGCCTGCATCAGTAGACTGGGGATGTTTTATGCTTAATATGAATTTACTATCACATCTGTTTTGTCTATGAAGGGTAAGACGGGTAAGCAGGGACTCACCATATTTGTCTTTTCTTGAGAGAGCCTCTTTGGGCTGGTATCCATAACTATGGCCAGAATTCCATCCCACTGATCCCCAATACGCACATTTATTTCCCCAATATTTACTAGTAACACAAATATAGGCTTCAGTGGGGGTATTACGTGTACCATACTGATCACACTGCCAGGCATAATGTTTGTTAAGACAGGGAGCAATGGTACAGAAATCTATTTTATAGGCGGCAACCTCAGTATTGGAGGAGTTATACCAAAATGTGTAGGTGCCGGATTTTTGTGTAATGTCTACTTCAGCTGTAGCTTGGCAAGTGAGGACCATTAGGATTATCAACATAGTCCCCAGGATAGAGGTAGGGGACAGGTTCCTCATCCTCCTCTGTTCTTCTGTCTTCGCTAGGTGGGAGGTCAGGGCTGTCTGCCCCCGTTTGTACCTCGCTGGAATCACTTGCTTCCCTCTCTAGGTCTGGTCTAGGAACCTTTTTCACTCGGGATGCATGGATCCAGGTGGGGCTTTCCTCTGTCAGGACTGCTGTTCTGGTTACTGCTACGACCTCTGTCTCTGGACCGTAGGTGAAGTCTCCTGGGTTCTTGTTCCTGGGGAGCACCTTCACCACGACTCTGTCTCCGACTTTAAAGGGGTGTGTAGGTTCCTGTGGATTCAAAGGGTTTTTACAAACAACCTCATGTTCAATTTCATTCAGTTTTATTATCAGGGACCTGACATACTCTTCTCTGATAAGTTCTAGATCTCCCTCCTGTATTACTAATGGTTTCTTAGCCCAAGGTGTAGGGAAGGGCCTACCCATTAATATTTCAAAGGGGGAGTAACCCAAAGTCTTTTGTGGTGTCATTCTGATCTCTGCTAGGATAATAGGAAGGACCTTCTTCCATTTATGGAAGGTACCCCCTGTGGCCTTCCTAAGCTTGTCTTTGAGGGTCCTATTCATGCGTTCTACGACCCCTGAACTCTGCGGGTGATACGGGATGTGGAACTTCCATTCCACCTGCAGGGCCTTTACCAAGGCCTGTGTAATTTTTGCTGTAAAGGCGGAGCCTTTATCACTATTGATTTGCAATGGGCACCCCCATCTGGGGATGATTTCCTGAGTTAGGATCCTAGCAACTGTCTTTGCATCCTCAGATTTAGTGGGGAATACCTCTGGCCATCGAGAGAACATGTCTACAATGACCAGGGCATATTCCTGTTTACCAGTACCTGGGATATGGGTGAAGTCAATTTGCAGGTGTGTAAAGGGTGTGGTGGGGTATTCAAGATGCTGATGTTTTGCCTTGTCAGGGTTGTTGGGGTTGTTTCGCAGGCAAGTGATGCATCTACTGACATACTGATCTACTAATGACTTGGCATCCGTGACATAGAAATCATTACGTAAGAGTAAGGTAGTTGTTGCCTTACTGTGGTGTCCTATGCCATGGTAGTGAGCAATAAACAAGGGTGCACTGGACTGGGGTATACAAGGTTTCCCCTCTTTGCAGATTAATCCTGTTTTAGGATTCTTCTGCAAAACTGGGTAAGTCCAGTCAGCTAGGTCGGCATTGGAGGCTGAGGCCTGCAACTGGGTGATCAGGTAATGGTTGTCGAGAGCTGGGGGGGTCATGATGGTCATGTGGGCCTGAGTGATGGGCTGTGAGGCTGCATGTTTGGCAGCAGAGTCAGCAAGGGCATTTCCAAGGGAGACTGCATCCTTCCCCCCGGTGTGTGCCCTGCAATGGAGGATTGCAATGTCAGAGGGTAAGGTTATGGCATGCAGAAGGTCAGAGATGAGTTGGGCATGTGATATGCCTTTTCCATCAGCTCCAAGGAAACCACGGCGTTGCCAAATGACCCCATGGTCATGCACGACGCCGTACCCGTATTTGGAGTCAGTGTAGATGGTGACTGGTTTATTCCGGTAAAGGTGACAAGCCCTTGTGAGAGCAATGAGCTCTGCAGCCTGTGCTGACTGGTAAGGAATGGGCTGTGCTTCCAGAATAATGTCAGGGAGAGTGACAATAGCATAACCCGCTTGGTACGTGGTGTCATTGGGTCTGCTACAGGAACCATCTACAAAAATGACATCCGCGTCGGGGACAGGGACAGGGGACATGTCCAGTCTGGGGGATGTTTCTGACTCAATGGAAGCTGAGCAGTCATGGGGTTCAGGAGGGTGGTCTTCAGGACCTTTGAGCCCCAGGAGAGCGTTGAGAATGGGTGCAGGACCTGAAGAGTTGGTGGCATACTTAATGGTGAGGGAGGGGTTGTTCAAAAGGAGAACCTCATATCCACTAAGGCGCTGAGCTGACATGTGTTGTGTGTGTAACCCTTTTAAAATGGTTAGAACATCATGAGTGGTGTGAAGTATTGTTGTGTGGCCTAGGGTGAGTGTGGTGGCCATTTCAGTTACCATTGCACAGGCTGCAAGTGCCCTGAGGCAAGCAGGCATACCTTGCACAGTGACAGGCATTACTTTGGAAAAAAATGCCACTGGGCGCAACTTTCCTCCATGAAACTGTGTGAGCACCCCCGCCATGGTTTTACAATTGTCCCTTGCAAACAAATGAAAAGGTAGTACATAGTTGGGGAGGCCAAGTGCCGGACTTTTCATTAACATACACTTTAAGCTTTCATATGCAGTTAACATTTCTTGTGACCATTGTACAGTGTTAGGTTTGTCTTTCAGTGTGGCTTGTCTCAAGATGTTATCATAATAGGAACAATCAGATATCCACTGTCTGCAGTAATTTACCATACCCAGAAAAGACAGCAGTTCTCTCTGGGTAGTTGGGGTGACCAGGCCCAATACAGACTGAATGCGCTGTGGACTGACTTTCCTTTCCCCCTGAGTGAGCACAAAACCTAAGTAATCCACATGCTTCTTACACCATTGCATTTTTGTTTTGGACACCTTGTGTCCACATTCACAGAGCCAGTTTAACAGTGATATACCATCCTCCCGGCAGGCCTCCTCAGTTTGACTACAGAGCAGCAGATCATCTGCATACTGTAGCAGGACTGAACCATGGTGAGGTTGCCAGGGCCCCAATGTGGCCTGGAGTACAATGCTATAGACAACGGGTGCGTCAATATAGCCCTGGGGTAAACGACACCAGGTGAGTTGCTTGCCCTCAAAAGAAAATGCAAAAAGTAACTGTGTCTGTGCATCCACTGGAATGCTAAAAAATGCATTTTTTAAATCAATCACAGAAAAAATTGCAGCATCTGCAGGGATAGCTGAAATGAGTGAGTTAATGTCAGGTACAATGGGTGCTATAGGCACAATGAGTTGGTTAATTGCCCTAAGGTCTTGTACAAACCTTACACTGCCATCTGACTTAGCAACTGGGTTGACTGGTGTGCAGTAAGGTGAAATTATGTGTCTGAGAATGCCTTGTTGGAGAAACTGTTGTATCATTGGTCTAAGACCTTCAACCTTCTCTTGTGACAAGGGGTATTGCTTTTGATAGACAGGTTGTGTGTCAGGTTTCAGGGTTGCTCTATATGGTGTGCAAGGAATGAGGCCAGTGTCATAGGGACCCTCCGACCATAGAGCAGGGTTCACTTTGTCAAAATCAGGTGTAATGTCTGTTGCCTCCCACACCGGTAGGTGTGGGGACTCGACCTCCAGGCCACTGCTAGTGGGTGAAGGGAGAATGGAGATTTCGAGTTTGCTAAGAAGATCCCTTCCCAGAAGATTAATTGGACATTCAGGTATTACAGTGAAATTGTATTTACCCATATACGTGCCTCCCGTGGTTCTGACACTAAGGGCATCTGTCAGGTAAGCATCTGTGGGTATCCCATTGATTCCCATTGAAGGAGCAGTCTTTTCCAAATGACCATCGTACAGGTCGACACACAAAACACTAGTAGTTGCCCCGCTATCTACCAGGAAAGGGATTGCTCTCTTTCCTATAATCAAGGTTAGTAGCGGTGGGTCCTTCCAGTGTCTGGTGAGTTGGGCAAAGGCTGGGATACCCTCCTCCGGGCCCCGTCAGTGGGAGGGGTCCTGCCAGTCAACTCGGAATCGGACATGATCCTGAAAGGGGTTGTTGTGTGACTGTCGGGGATGATCCCGGGAGGGAGCCGGAGCTTGGGGCTGTCGGTGGTTTTGTGGGGGACAAGGGCAATCCCTTGCCCAGTGATCGTCCCTTCCACAGTTGAAGCAGGAGGTTTGTTTCCTGCTGGCAGAGTCAGGGGGGTGGGGTGGCCTGGCTTGTGGGTTTTGATATCGGGCTGGATTGCGGGGTGGGCCAGTAAAGTGCTGCTGGCGTCTATCTCCCCGGTTTCTGTGATTTTGGTAATTATGAGTTGGGGCATTCTGCAAGGGTTTTTTAACATCAAAGCATCCTGCAGCTTCCTTTTCATATAAGTGCTTTTCAAATTCCTTAATATTATCAGAGGTCCAGGAAGAAACACCTTGCTTAACAGGGACCATAACAGATGGCAACAAGTTATTTACAAAGGTAGAAATTAGTAAATGGTCTGTATCTACAAGAGTAAGACCTGCATCTTCAGACCAACACTTTTTAAACCTCTTCCAAAACTCAGTGACAGTTTCAGTGGGCTTTTGTTTACATGCTACGGCAATGGGAAGAGAAGCCCGGGTTTTAAAAATCTCTTTCATATGGGTCTCAATTTCCTTCCACATCTCCGTTACACCGTCCCCAGTATTGAGAGGGTAGCGAACGGCATCGTTAAGGATGGTAGGAGTGTTTATGGTGGGAATCTTTTTCCAATCCCACCCGTTGTAATGGTCTATAACCCCATCTATGATCAGCTTCATATCTTCTTGAGTATAGCTGCGTCCTGTGCAAGCCTTTTTCAAGTAAGCTATGCAGCCGTCAGGTGCAACAGTGGGTTTGGGACAGTTCTTAACAATTCTGTCTAAATCCTCTATTTCAATGGGTTTCTTTAACAACTGATCCCCTACTGTCATGAAGGGCAGGTGGGTGGCGACACCGAGGAAACCAGTGCCGGATCGCGTTGTGGAGGGGGTGAGAGGGTTGTCAGTAGCAATAGTTAAGTCAGCGTTGCGGCGGGAGGCGGTTTGTCTGTTAGGAGTAGGGGCACTAGGGGCGGGGGTGGTTACGTCTATGTGGAGGGTACTGTCAGGGGGGGCTATTCCTCCTGAGCCTCCTTCTCCTTCCCCTTCCCCTCCTCCCCCTCCCCTTTGCATCGGCATTCGTGACAAAGCAACTGAGCTTCCTTCTCCTTCCCCTTCCCCTCCTCCCCCTCCCCTTTGCATCGGAATTCGTGACAAAGCAACTGCAGCTAACAGATCTGTGTCTTTTAAGGAGGGGTATAGGGGATTGTAAGGCGGGGGAGAAGAATTTTTCAGAAACTTGTTGCTTCTAAATTCCTCAGCTTTATGCAGTCTGGAAGTTACAGATTTTATTCTACGCTGTTTCTGCTTGATATTCTTGTCATACCAATGAGGTGCTATCGTGAGCCATTGCTCTCCTCCAGCACGCATATATGTCATGTCCCATTGTGGGTCATGATCGTACCATGGCCAGGCTTCCTTGTCTTCCAGACAAAGACCTTTGACCATGTCCATATAAAAGGGATAATTAATACCGTCACGGGGGAATGGACTGGGGCTGCCAACTTTCTCTGTCCATCCTGCTAAGTTATCCACCCAAGGGTTAACTAAATAATAATCTGTGGTGGAGTTACGGGCAACATATTCCTTACATGTTTCTCCTGGTAAAGGTGGGGGGTAAATGACTGTCTTACTCTGACCCCCTCCCATAGTAAAGAATACAATCTACACCAGCTTTCTACGCAATTTCTACAACAACTTATAACAACTGTCTATGCAATATCACAACAAAAATGCAGTTTAAAAAAAAACCTTCTATACAACTTCACAACAAAAAGACTTTCTATGCAATTTACAAAAACTTTCTATGCATGCATTAGTTAACACCAGTTAATTAGTCATTGACAATATCACAATATTATCTGTATAATGAGAACATGAAATCTTTTGACGGGTACGCTTACCTTCGTACAAGATGTCAGAAAAAATACAGCGTTTTAAACAGGAAGCAAGAAAAGTGTTTTGAGTAAAGATATCTGGCAGACGAAAACTTACCAGCCGTCTGGACCAAACATAAGAACTTATCACACTACAAGCATACAAGAATATAGGCGATCAAATCGGGGTATTTTCTACGTTACGTATAGACCCCAGGTCTATTTTTTAAGTATCCCAGATACTAACGTCTTTGGAGAATTGCGCTTTTCTCAGACGTATCTTTAAGTCCCAGACATTAAAGATTATATGGTATCCCTGATACCTGTTTTATGGCTTTACATAAAACTACGTAATATTAAGTCCCGGACTTAAATATTACCTTGTCACGTGTTCCCGGAACACGGAGCGAGTTCAAATTCAGTGTTTGAACGCAATCCCTTACGGAAAAGACAGACAATGAATTCTCTATCTTACCGATTCGGGGGCGATCAACTGAATCCAGGACTGAGCCCCCACTTGAAAGGATATCAGCCTCTTCTTGTACCCCTCGATTTGATGGCCACTGACGTCAGTGAGAGCAATCCTTAAAATTACAGATTATACACGACACCATGTAATTAAGAATCACTCTCCGTTTATTGTTCATAACAATGGTATATAAGGCATCATTGTCTAGGGAGGGATTGGAATGTCCAGGGAGGGGTAGGCAAAAGTAAATACTTTATTGGTTTAACTTTACTGCATAGGAGGGGTAAAACAGGCTACATGGGGGGAAGTAGGATACAGCCTAGTACTTCATCTAGGGGTGGTGATTTCACACAGTTCCCAACAAACTATGGGTGGAGCTATATTCATTTTATGCAATGCAAGCTAAATCCAAGGCAAAAGAAAAAGAAACAATATTTACACAATGCACAATGACAGAGGAGATTTAACCCTTCACACATATATAAGGATAGAACAGCAGAGTTATTCAGGGTTACAGGATGTGAGGGGATGGAGTAAGGTTAGGACTCAGTGTTTGGTAACCAGAAGTGCAATATCTTGAGACCTATATTCTGGTTGCTATTTGCAGTGTATAGCATGTTTCTGCACATATATAAGGATAGAACAGCAGAGTTATTCAGGGTTACAGGATGTGAGGGGATGGAGTAAGGTTAGGACTTAGTGTTTGGTATCTAGAAGTGCAATATCTTGAGACCTATATTCTGGTTGCTATGTGCAGTTTATAGCATGTTTCTGCACATATATAAGGATAGAACAGCAGAGTTATTCAGGGTTACAGGATGTGAGGGGATGGAGTAAGGTTAGGACTTAGTGTTTGGTAACCAGAAGTGCAATATCTTGAGACCTATATTCTGGTTGCTATGTGCAGTGTATAGCATGTTTCTGCACATATATAAGGATAAAACAGCAGAGTTATTCAGGGTTACAGGATGTGAGGGGATGGAGTAAGGTTAGGACTTAGTGTTTGGTATCTAGAAGTGCAATATCTTGAGACCTATATTCTGGTTGCTATTTGCAGTGTATAGCATGTTTCTGCACATATATAAGGATAGAACAGCAGAGTTATTCAGGGTTACAGGATGTGTGGGGATGGAGTAAGGTTAGTACTTAGTGTTTGGTAACCAGAAGTGCAATATCTTGAGACCTATATTCTGGTTGCTATGTGCAGTGTATAGCATGTTTCTGCACATATATAAGGATAAAACAGCAGAGTTATTCAGGGTTACAGGATGTGAGGGGATGGAGTAAGGTTAGGACTTAGTGTTTGGTATCTAGAAGTGCAATATCTTGAGACCTATATTCTGGTTGCTATTTGCAGTGTATAGCATGTTTCTGCACATATATAAGGATAGAACAGCAGAGTTATTCAGGGTTACAGGATGTGAGGGGATGGAGTAAGGTTAGGACTTAGTGCTTGGTAACCAGAAGTGCAATATCTTGAGACCTATATTCTGGTTGCTATTTGCAGTATATAGCATGTTTCTGCACATATATAAGGATAGAACAGCAGAGTTATTCAGGGATACAGGATGTGAGGGGATGGAGTAAGGTTAGGACTTAGTGCTTGGTAACCAGAAGTGCAATATCTTGAGACCTATATTCTGGTTGCTATTTGCAGTTTATAGCATGTTTCTGCACATATATAAGGATAGAACAGCAGAGTTATTCAGGGTTACAGGATGTGAGGGGATGGAGTAAGGTTAGGACTTAGTGCTTGGTAACCAGAAGTGCAATATCTTGAAACCTATATTCTTGTTGCTATGTGCAGTTTATAGCATGTTTCTGCACATATATAAGGATAGAACAGCAGAGTTATTCAGGGTTACAGGATGTGAGGGGATGGAGTAAGGTTAGGACTTAGTGCTTGGTAACCAGAAGTGCAATATCTTGAAACCTATATTCTTGTTGCTATGTGCAGTTTATAGCATGTTTCTGCACATATATAAGGACAGAACAGCAGAGTTATTCAGGGTTACAGGATGTGAGGGGATGGAGTAAGGTTAGGACTTAGTGTTTGGTAACCAGAAGTGCAATATCTTGAGACCTATATTCTGGTTGCTATTTGCAGTGTATAGCATGTTTCTGCACATATATAAGGATAGAACAGCAGAGTTATTCAGGGTTACAGGATGTGAGGGGATGGAGTAAGGTTAGGACTTAGTGCTTGGTATCCAGAAGTGCAATATCTTGAGACCTATATTCTGGTTGCTATGTGCAGTATATAGCATGTTTCTGCACATATATAAGGATAGAACAGCAGAGTTATTCAGGGATACAGGATGTGAGGGGATGGAGTAAGGTTAGGACTTAGTGCTTGGTAACCAGAAGTGCAATATCTTGAGACCTATATTCTGGTTGCTATGTGCAGTTTATAGCATGTTTCTGCACATATATAAGGATAGAACAGCAGAGTTATTCAGGGTTACAGGATGTGAGGGGATGGAGTAAGGTTAGGACTTAGTGTTTGGTAACCAGAAGTGCAATATCTTGAGACCTATATTCTGGTTGCTATGTGCAGTGTATAGCATGTTTCTGCACATATATAAGGATAAAACAGCAGAGTTATTCAGGGTTACAGGATGTGAGGGGATGGAGTAAGGTTAGGACTTAGTGTTTGGTATCTAGAAGTGCAATATCTTGAGACCTATATTCTGGTTGCTATTTGCAGTGTATAGCATGTTTCTGCACATATATAAGGATAGAACAGCAGAGTTATTCAGGGTTACAGGATGTGTGGGGATGGAGTAAGGTTAGTACTTAGTGTTTGGTAACCAGAAGTGCAATATCTTGAGACCTATATTCTGGTTGCTATGTGCAGTGTATAGCATGTTTCTGCACATATATAAGGATAAAACAGCAGAGTTATTCAGGGTTACAGGATGTGAGGGGATGGAGTAAGGTTAGGACTTAGTGTTTGGTATCCAGAAGTGCAATATCTTGAGACCTATATTCTGGTTGCTATTTGCAGTTTATAGCATGTTTCTGCACATATATAAGGATAGAACAGCAGAGTTATTCAGGGTTACAGGATGTGAGGGGATGGAGTAAGGTTAGGACTTAGTGCTTGGTAACCAGAAGTGCAATATCTTGAAACCTATATCCTGGTTGCTATGTGCAGTGTATAGCATGTTTCTGCACATATATAAGGATAGAACAGCAGAGTTATTCAGGGTTACAGGATGTGAGGGGATGGAGCAAGGTTAGGACTTAGTGTTTGGTAACCAGAAGTGCAATATCTTGAGACCTATATTCTGGTTGCTATGTGCAGTTTATAGCATGTTTCTGCACATATATAAGGATAGAACAGCAGAGTTATTCAGGGTTACAGGATGTGAGGGGATGGAGTAAGGTTAGGACTTAGTGTTTGGTATCTAGAAGTGCAATATCTTGAGACGTATATTCTGGTTGTTATGTGCAGTATATAGCATGTTTCTGTATATATATAAGGATAGAACAGCAGAGTTATTCAGGGTTACAGGATGTGAGGGGATGGAGTAAGGTTAGGACTTAGTGCTTGGTATCTAGAAGTGCAATATCTTGAAACCTATATTCTGGTTGCTATGTGCAGTTTATAGCATGTTTCTGCACATATATAAGGATAGAACAGCAGAGTTATTCAGGGTTACAGGATGTGAGGGGATGGAGTAAGGTTAGGACTTAGTGTTTGGTATCTAGAAGTGCAATATCTTGAGACCTATATTCTGGTTGCTATGTGCAGTATATAGCATGTTTCTGCACATATATAAGGATAGAACAGCAGAGTTATTCAGGGTTACAGGATGTGAGGGGATGGAGCAAGGTTAGGACTTAGTGTTTGGTAACCAGAAGTGCAATATCTTGAGACCTATATTCTGGTTGCTATGTGCAGTTTATAGCATGTTTCTGCACATATATAAGGATAGAACAGCAGAGTCATTCAGGGTTACAGGATGTGAGGGGATGGAGTAAGGTTAGGACTTAGTGCTTGGTAACCAGAAGTGCAATATCTTGAGACCTATATTCTGGTTGCTATTTGCAGGTTATAGCATGTTTCTGCACATATATAAGGATAGAACAGCAGAGTTATTCAGGGTTACAGGATGTGAGGGGATGGAGTAAGGTTAGGACTTAGTGCTTGGTATCCAGAAGTGCAATATCTTGAGACCTATATTCTGGTTGCTATTTGCAGTTTATAGCATGTTTCTGCACATATATAAGGATAGAACAGAGTTATTCAGGGTTACAGGATGTGAGGGGATGGAGTAAGGTTAGGACTTAGTGTTTGGTATACAGAAGTGCAATATCTTGAGACCTATATTCTGGTTGCTATGTGCAGTATATAGCATGTTTCTGCACATATATAAGGATAGAGCAGCAGAGTTATTCAGGGTTACAGGATGTGAGGGGATGGAGTAAGGTTAGGACTTAGTACTTGGTATCCAGAAGTGCAATATCTTGAGACCTATATTCTGGTTGCTATTTGCAGTGTATAGCATGTTTCTGCACATATATAAGGATAGAACAGCAGAGTTATTCAGGGTTACAGGATGTGAGGGGATGGAGTAAGGTTAGGACTTAGTGCTTGGTATCTAGAAGTGCAATATCTTGAAACCTATATTCTGGTTGCTATGTGCAGTATATAGCATGTTTCTGCACATATATAAGGATAGAACAGCAGAGTTATTCAGGGTTACAGGATGTGAGGGGATGGAGCAAGGTTAGGACTTAGTGTTTGGTAACCAGAAGTGCAATATCTTGAGACCTATATTCTGGTTGCTATGTGCAGTTTATAGCATGTTTCTGCACATATATAAGGATAGAACAGCAGAGTTATTCAGGGTTACAGGATGTGAGGGGATGGAGTAAGGTTAGGACTTAGTGCTTGGTATCCAGAAGTGCAATATCTTGAGACCTATATTCTGGTTGCTATGTGCAGTATATAGCATGTTTCTGCACATATATAAGGATAGAACAGCAGAGTTATTCAGGGTTACAGGATGTGAGGGGATGGAGTAAGGTTAGGACTTAGTGTTTGGTAACCAGATGTGCAATATCTTGAGACCTATATTCTGGTTGCTATTTGCAGTATATAGCATGTTTCTGCACATATATAAGGATAGAACAGCAGAGTTATTCAGGGTTACAGGATGTGAGGGGATGGAGTAAGGTTAGGACTTAGTGTTTGGTAACCAGAAGTGCAATATCTTGAGACCTATATTCTGGTTGCTATTTGCAGTATATAGCATGTTTCTGCACATATATAAGGATAGAACAGCAGAGTTATTCAGGGTTACAGGATGTGAGGGGATGGAGTAAGGTTAGGACTTAGTGTTTGGTAACCAGAAGTGCAATATCTTGAGACCTATATTCTGGTTGCTATGTGCAGTTTATAGCATGTTTCTGCACATATATAAGGATAGAACAGCAGAGTTATTCAGGGTTACAGGATGTGAGGGGATGGAGCAAGGTTAGGACTTAGTGTTTGGTAACCAGAAGTGCAATATCTTGAGACCTATATTCTGGTTGCTATTTGCAGTTTATAGCATGTTTCTGCACATATATAAGGATAGAACAGCAGAGTTATTCAGGGTTACAGGATGTGAGGGGATGGAGCAAGGTTAGGACTTAGTGTTTGGTAACCAGAAGTGCAATATCTTGAGACCTATATTCTGGTTGCTATTTGCAGTTTATAGCATGTTTCTGCACATATATAAGGATAGAACAGCAGAGTTATTCAGGGTTACAGGATGTGAGGGGATGGAGTAAGGTTAGGACTTAGTGCTTGGTAACCAGAAGTGCAATATCTTGAGACCTATATTCTGGTTGCTATTTGCAGTATATAGCATGTTTCTGCACATATATAAGGATAGAACAGCAGAGTTATTCAGGGTTACAGGATGTGAGGGGATGGAGTAAGGTTAGGACTTAGTGTTTGGTAACCAGAAGTGCAATATCTTGAGACCTATATTCTGGTTGCTATTTGCAGTTTATAGCATGTTTCTGCACATATATAAGGATAGATGTATAAAAATAGATGTTACAATAGTGCGCTGTAAACGGACAGTATAATGCAGCGGGAGAGCACACAAAAGAGTAATCATCCAATACTCCACAATAGCAGACACAAGAAGAAAGTATACTCAGTCACCGCGCACAACTGTATGAAACATGAATACCCTTCACCTCAATACAAGATCATAAATATAATACAATATACTGAGCTTTTAAATGTCCAACTTCTTTTGTCAGATTGTTCGCAATGTGTTTTCCTCAATTTCCAAAGGATAATAATTCTGTAAAAATGTGCTCCAGACCAGTGCTTATTAACAGAGGAATGGGAAACACAAAAAATACAAAAGATAATAGTGTAGTGGTAAAAACAAAATTGATGTTTTATTTTTCAAGGTTGCACTTACAGGAAGATAGAGTTTGAATCGCATGTAGAAACCCAATATCACATGGGGGCACAGCAAAGCAGTTCACAAGCGTCTGCAGAAGGTTTCCAAAAGATGGCGACAGCCTCAAAGTACAAGAAATAAGAACAATAGTGCAATAGTAAAAAACAATATTTTCATTTTAATTACAAGTTGCACTTACAGCAAAATGAAGTTAAAATCGCATGTAAAAAATCCAGTGGCATACAGGAACACAGCAAGGCATCTACAGATGGTATCCAGGAGGTAGAGACGACCCCAAAGCCGGAATTTGAAGTCCTCAGTCCTCAAGATGGCAAGCAAACGTCCTCCAGTATCCACAAAGATAGCAGTATAGACACACTTAACGCGTTTCGGATCGCATAGGATCCTTCATCAGAAGTGTGTTAGTAGTCCACATACAGTCCTTTTTATAAACCCAATAATTTTAAAATTCAAAAAACATGTGGGAAACAATAGAGAGCACTTCCTTCCGGCGGATGTTCCCCTAACCGGAAGTTGTGCGTTCCAGCGTGGTTTTGTATCGTGATTTGTTATTTTAACATGATAGATACAAAAGCCTTGATCTCACTTTCACAAACTCCATCTACAAAGAAACGATGATAAACGAGCCGTGTCCGAAGTCAGATCAGGGAAAAAACATATATAGATTAAAAAGACGTCTGAGCGGATATGACGTCACCCGGAAGTCCGGTTTGCGTTCCAGCGCCGGTTTGCGTTCCATCGTCCTTTTCATTAGTAATCCCTCTACTTTTTCTCAAAGACAAGATTTATTTTGATTGGGCAATCATGCGCATTCCGGCGCTGGCTAGCATTCCACATATTGATCAATCAGAAATAATGATCTAAAACAAATAAATGTATATATATAAATATTTCATAAAAATATCATAATAAAAAAAAAACAACCTTATTTATAATAGAAACAGAAAGTGCTGACACCGAAAGGAAAAAAGAAAAACCCCGTGGTTTCACACAAGAAAACATCCCAGGTCAAAATCACTATTTAAGCCCCTTGGAACTAGGGTTTTTAGTTGATAGATCCACCGGGTTTCTGCCATGGCTAATCTTTTTTCCATATCCCTAGTTCTGGATTTTGGAAGTATCAGTTCAATTCCATAAAAGGTTTTTATATGGCATTCATTTTTACCATGATGTTTCTTAAAATGAGCTGGAACGGTGTGTGTTTCTAGTCCTTTCCTAATGTTGTATATGTGTTCTGCCAACCTCGTTTTCAACGCTCTCGAGGTCCTTCCCACATATCGAAGTTCACATGTACATTCGAACACATACACAACATTCCTAGAATTACAGGAAATAAACTGATTGATGGAATAGGCTTGCCCATCTACTACAAATTCCTTAAATTTATTGGAATTGCTTTTAACTGTTCGACACATTAAACAGCTTCCACAACGGTGGAACCCCTTCGTACGTATGCTCTGGCGGATATCTACTTCCAGGCTGCTTCTCACTAATTTGTCTTTTAGTACAGGGGCTCTTCTGTAAATGAAAGCTGGATACTTTGGTATACAATCTGAGAGAATAGGATCTTGTAATAAAAGCTTCCAATTTGCTCTAAATATTCTTTCCACATCCTTATGACTGTTACTATATTGACTAATAAATGCCCATTGGTATTTATCGTTTTTCTCACCCTTTTCAGTACTGATGGTTTTCAACAGATCCTCTCTCTCCACCTTAGAAATTCTCTCTCTAGCTTTTTCAATAGTTGATGCAGCATATCCTTTTTTAGAGAAACGTCCTGATAATTCATTGAGTTGGTTCTCACATACAGTGGCATCACTGCAATTACGTTTTACCCTTGTAAACTGGCCAAAAGGAATACCCTCTAACCAGTTTACATGGTGAAGACTTGATCTTTCTATAAAGTTATTTGAATCCGTAGGTTTACGGTAGGTTTTAGTTTTCAACATGTCACTTTCACTGTAAATACATAAGTCTAAAAAATGTATTTGTACCTTACTGTATTCAAAAGTGAATTTGATTGACAAATTGTTCAGGTTTAGTCCCTCTTGGAACAAGAGAAGGGATGCTTCACTACCTGTCCATATGAACAGGATATCATCGATAAAACGTTGCCAGGATACCAGGCTCGCCCGCAGCACGCCGCCCGTCCATATCTGTTGTTCCTCCCAATGGGCCATAAACAGGTTGGCGTAACTGGGGGCGAACCTGGTACCCATGGCCGTTCCAACGATCTGTAGGTAAAAAACTCCATCAAATACAAAATAATTATTCACAAGGATAAAATCTATCCCTTCTAGAATGAATTCCTTCAAAGGTTCGCTTAAATCACTTTTGTCTAAGAAGAAAGAAACTGCTCTTATGCCCTCTTCTCTATGTATTATTGTATATAGTGTGCTCACATCAGCACTGCATAAAAAAGAGTTAGTATCCCAAGGGAGATCTTTCAATTTACACAAAACGTCCCCTGTGTCTTTAAGGTACGCCCTTGTTGTTCTAACCAACGGCTGAAGATAGTGATCTATTAATGCCGATAGGTTGGAAGTGATACTCTCACACCCAGAAATTATCGGGCGTCCTGGAGGGTTCTGACTGTCTTTATGTACCTTGGGTAAGGTGTAAATGGTTGGAATGGTAGGGTTTTTTATATTTATGAAATCTAATTCTTTTTGTGTTATAACTTCTCTCACCAGAGCCTTTTTTGTTAATTCTAAAAGCTCTTTCTCTATCCTATTGGTCGGGTCACCTTTTAATTTCTTATAGGTTATCCCGTCATTAATCTGTCTGAATACTTCTTCCATATATTTATTTTTATCCATTAGGACGACCCCCCCACCCTTGTCAGCTGGCTTTATTATTAACTCCAAATCATCTTTTAGTGATTTGATAGCTTGGAATTCCTTTTTAGTCAGATTAAGTTTTCTTTTATCTTTCCCATTTGTTTTATTTAGGGTTTGTTCTATTTCATTACAGACTATTTTATTGAAGCTTTCAATTTGGCTTCCTTTGAAAAAGGTGGGGTAGAACGTTGAGGGAGGTTTGAACTGTGATATATCACTTGTTGTGGGAATATTAACCGCAGGTGCTTCCTTCTCTTTGTTAATGAAAAATCTTTTGACAGTTATTTTTCTAATGAACTTTTGTACATCAATAAAGACGTCAAAAGGGTTGGGCTGGTGGGAAGGTGCAAATTTTAACCCCTTTTTTAGAACTTTTTCTTCATTTTTGTCCAGAACCCTTGAACTAAGATTGAAGATCTTTACATCTTCTTCCTGTATTACTTCTAGTGGTTCTGTAGGGGTGACTGCTCCCTTTTTTTTGGAGAAATTTCTTTCTTTATTTAGTTTTCCTGATCTTTTTCCTCTAAATCTCTTTTTAGTATTTTTTACCTTTGTTGTCTGGGGGTTCTCGGATCCCAGTTTAAATGGGCCGAGTGTGATTTAGAACTGGAGTAAGGGGTGGGTCTATCTATATCACCAACTAAGGGAAGTCTTGAGAATCTATTTGAGGTATAAATATCCCTTGGTGGCACATCAGGATATGTTTCTCGTGCATTCCACCTAGAATGATGGCCTCTTCCCCAATTGGGACTGTATCTATTGTCATTATTTACATATTTATTCCTCATTGGTCGAAAGTTTCCTGATTCAACCGAATCATAGGTATGATTGTGATCATAGCCCCATTTTTTATTATTATTCTGCATTAATTTTTTGGGGAGAGGAACATTTTTTCTCCACTTTGGGGTTTTATCGACTGATGATTCGGTTGAATCAGGAAACTTTCGACCAATGAGGAATAAATATGTAAATAATGACAATAGATACAGTCCCAATTGGGGAAGAGGCCATCATTCTAGGTGGAATGCACGAGAAACATATCCTGATGTGCCACCAAGGGATATTTATACCTCAAATAGATTCTCAAGACTTCCCTTAGTTGGTGATATAGATAGACCCACCCCTTACTCCAGTTCTAAATCACACTCGGCCCATTTAAACTGGGATCCGAGAACCCCCAGACAACAAAGGTAAAAAATACTAAAAAGAGATTTAGAGGAAAAAGATCAGGAAAACTAAATAAAGAAAGAAATTTCTCCAAAAAAAAGGGAGCAGTCACCCCTACAGAACCACTAGAAGTAATACAGGAAGAAGATGTAAAGATCTTCAATCTTAGTTCAAGGGTTCTGGACAAAAATGAAGAAAAAGTTCTAAAAAAGGGGTTAAAATTTGCACCTTCCCACCAGCCCAACCCTTTTGACGTCTTTATTGATGTACAAAAGTTCATTAGAAAAATAACTGTCAAAAGATTTTTCATTAACAAAGAGAAGGAAGCACCTGCGGTTAATATTCCCACAACAAGTGATATATCACAGTTCAAACCTCCCTCAACGTTCTACCCCACCTTTTTCAAAGGAAGCCAAATTGAAAGCTTCAATAAAATAGTCTGTAATGAAATAGAACAAACCCTAAATAAAACAAATGGGAAAGATAAAAGAAAACTTAATCTGACTAAAAAGGAATTCCAAGCTATCAAATCACTAAAAGATGATTTGGAGTTAATAATAAAGCCAGCTGACAAGGGTGGGGGGGTCGTCCTAATGGATAAAAATAAATATATGGAAGAAGTATTCAGACAGATTAATGACGGGATAACCTATAAGAAATTAAAAGGTGACCCGACCAATAGGATAGAGAAAGAGCTTTTAGAATTAACAAAAAAGGCTCTGGTGAGAGAAGTTATAACACAAAAAGAATTAGATTTCATAAATATAAAAAACCCTACCATTCCAACCATTTACACCTTACCCAAGGTACATAAAGACAGTCAGAACCCTCCAGGACGCCCGATAATTTCTGGGTGTGAGAGTATCACTTCCAACCTATCGGCATTAATAGATCACTATCTTCAGCCGTTGGTTAGAACAACAAGGGCGTACCTTAAAGACACAGGGGACGTTTTGTGTAAATTGAAAGATCTCCCTTGGGATACTAACTCTTTTTTATGCAGTGCTGATGTGAGCACACTATATACAATAATACATAGAGAAGAGGGCATAAGAGCAGTTTCTTTCTTCTTAGACAAAAGTGATTTAAGCGAACCTTTGAAGGAATTCATTCTAGAAGGGATAGATTTTATCCTTGTGAATAATTATTTTGTATTTGATGGAGTTTTTTACCTACAGATCGTTGGAACGGCCATGGGTACCAGGTTCGCCCCCAGTTACGCCAACCTGTTTATGGCCCATTGGGAGGAACAACAGATATGGACGGGCGGCGTGCTGCGGGCGAGCCTGGTATCCTGGCAACGTTTTATCGATGATATCCTGTTCATATGGACAGGTAGTGAAGCATCCCTTCTCTTGTTCCAAGAGGGACTAAACCTGAACAATTTGTCAATCAAATTCACTTTTGAATACAGTAAGGTACAAATACATTTTTTAGACTTATGTATTTACAGTGAAAGTGACATGTTGAAAACTAAAACCTACCGTAAACCTACGGATTCAAATAACTTTATAGAAAGATCAAGTCTTCACCATGTAAACTGGTTAGAGGGTATTCCTTTTGGCCAGTTTACAAGGGTAAAACGTAATTGCAGTGATGCCACTGTATGTGAGAACCAACTCAATGAATTATCAGGACGTTTCTCTAAAAAAGGATATGCTGCATCAACTATTGAAAAAGCTAGAGAGAGAATTTCTAAGGTGGAGAGAGAGGATCTGTTGAAAACCATCAGTACTGAAAAGGGTGAGAAAAACGATAAATACCAATGGGCATTTATTAGTCAATATAGTAACAGTCATAAGGATGTGGAAAGAATATTTAGAGCAAATTGGAAGCTTTTATTACAAGATCCTATTCTCTCAGATTGTATACCAAAGTATCCAGCTTTCATTTACAGAAGAGCCCCTGTACTAAAAGACAAATTAGTGAGAAGCAGCCTGGAAGTAGATATCCGCCAGAGCATACGTACGAAGGGGTTCCACCGTTGTGGAAGCTGTTTAATGTGTCGAACAGTTAAAAGCAATTCCAATAAATTTAAGGAATTTGTAGTAGATGGGCAAGCCTATTCCATCAATCAGTTTATTTCCTGTAATTCTAGGAATGTTGTGTATGTGTTCGAATGTACATGTGAACTTCGATATGTGGGAAGGACCTCGAGAGCGTTGAAAACGAGGTTGGCAGAACACATATACAACATTAGGAAAGGACTAGAAACACACACCGTTCCAGCTCATTTTAAGAAACATCATGGTAAAAATGAATGCCATATAAAAACCTTTTATGGAATTGAACTGATACTTCCAAAATCCAGAACTAGGGATATGGAAAAAAGATTAGCCATGGCAGAAACCCGGTGGATCTATCAACTAAAAACCCTAGTTCCAAGGGGCTTAAATAGTGATTTTGACCTGGGATGTTTTCTTGTGTGAAACCACGGGGTTTTTCTTTTTTCCTTTCGGTGTCAGCACTTTCTGTTTCTATTATAAATAAGGTTTTTTTTTTTTTATTATGATATTTTTATGAAATATTTATATATATACATTTATTTGTTTTAGATCATTATTTCTGATTGATCAATATGTGGAATGCTAGCCAGCGCCGGAATGCGCATGATTGCCCAATCAAAATAAATCTTGTCTTTGAGAAAAAGTAGAGGGATTACTAATGAAAAGGACGATGGAACGCAAACCGGCGCTGGAACGCAAACCGGACTTCCGGGTGACGTCATATCCGCTCAGACGTCTTTTTAATCTATATATGTTTTTTCCCTGATCTGACTTCGGACACGGCTCGTTTATCATCGTTTCTTTGTAGATGGAGTTTGTGAAAGTGAGATCAAGGCTTTTGTATCTATCATGTTAAAATAACAAATCACGATACAAAACCACGCTGGAACGCACAACTTCCGGTTAGGGGAACATCCGCCGGAAGGAAGTGCTCTCTATTGTTTCCCACATGTTTTTTGAATTTTAAAATTATTGGGTTTATAAAAAGGACTGTATGTGGACTACTAACACACTTCTGATGAAGGATCCTATGCGATCCGAAACGCGTTAAGTGTGTCTATACTGCTATCTTTGTGGATACTGGAGGACGTTTGCTTGCCATCTTGAGGACTGAGGACTTCAAATTCCGGCTTTGGGGTCGTCTCTACCTCCTGGATACCATCTGTAGATGCCTTGCTGTGTTCCTGTATGCCACTGGATTTTTTACATGCGATTTTAACTTCATTTTGCTGTAAGTGCAACTTGTAATTAAAATGAAAATATTGTTTTTTACTATTGCACTATTGTTCTTATTTCTTGTACTTTGAGGCTGTCGCCATCTTTTGGAAACCTTCTGCAGACGCTTGTGAACTGCTTTGCTGTGCCCACATGTGATATTGGGTTTCTACATGCGATTCAAACTCTATCTTCCTGTAAGTGCAACCTTGAAAAATAAAACATCAATTTTGTTTTTACCACTACACTATTATCTTTTGTATTTTTTGTGTTTCCCATTCCTCTGTTAATAAGCACTGGTCTGGAGCACATTTTTACAGAATTATTATCCTTTGGAAATTGAGGAAAACACATTGCGAACAATCTGACAAAAGAAGTTGGACATTTAAAAGCTCAGTATATTGTATTATATTTATGATCTTGTATTGAGGTGAAGGGTATTCATGTTTCATACAGTTGTGCGCGGTGACTGAGTATACTTTCTTCTTGTGTCATATATAAGGATAGAACAGCAGAGTTATTCAGGGTTACAGGATGTGAGGGGATGGAGTAAGGTTAGGACTTAGTGTTTGGTATCTAGAAGTGCAATATCTTGAGACCTATATTCTGGTTGCTATGTGCAGTATATAGCATGTTTCTGTATATATATAAGGATAGAACAGCAGAGTTATTCAGGGTTACAGGATGTGAGGGGATGGAGTAAGGTTAGGACTTAGTGCTTGGTATCTAGAAGTGCAATATCTTGAGACCTATATTCTGGTTGCTATGTGCAGTTTATAGCATGTTTCTGCACATATATAAGGATAGAACAGCAGAGTTATTCAGGGTTACAGGATGTGAGGGGATGGAGTAAGGTTAGGACTTAGTGCTTGGTAACCAGAAGTGCAATATCATGAGACCTATATTCTGGTTGCTATTTGCAGTTTATAGCATGTTTCTGCACATATATAAGGATAGAACAGCAGAGTTATTCAGGGATACAGGATGTGAGGGGATGGAGTAAGGTTAGGACTTAGTGTTTGGTAACCAGAAGTGCAATATCTTGAGACCTATATTCTGGTTGCTATGTGCAGTTTATAGCATGTTTCTGCACATATATAAGGATAGAACAGCAGAGTTATTCAGGGTTACAGGATGTGAGGGGATGGAGTAAGGTTAGGACTTAGTGCTTGGTATACAGAAGTGCAATATCTTGAGACCTATATTCTGGTTGCTATTTGCAGTTTATAGCATGTTTCTGCACATATATAAGGATAGAACAGCAGAGTTATTCAGGGTTACAGGATGTGAGGGGATGGAGCAAGGTTAGGACTTAGTGTTTGGTATCCAGAAGTGCAATATCTTGAGACCTATATTCTGGTTGCTATTTGCAGTTTATAGCATGTTTCTGCACATATATAAGGATAGAACAGCAGAGTTATTCAGGGTTACAGGATGTGAGGGGATGGAGCAAGGTTAGGACTTAGTGTTTGGTATCCAGAAGTGCAATATCTTGAGACCTATATTCTGGTTTCTATGTGCAGTTTATAGCATGTTTCTGCACATATATAAGGATAGAGCAGCAGAGTTATTCAGGGTTACAGGATGTGAGGGGATGGAGCAAGGTTAGGACTTAGTGCTTGGTAACCAGAAGTGCAATATCTTGAGACCTATATTCTGGTTGCTATGTGCAGTTTATAGCATGTTTCTGCACATATATAAGGATAGAGCAGCAGAGTTATTCAGGGTTACAGGATGTGAGGGGATGGAGCAAGGTTAGGACTTAGTGCTTGGTAACCAGAAGTGCAATATCTTGAGACCTATATTCTGGTTGCTATGTGCAGTTTATAGCATGTTTCTGCACATATATAAGGATAGAGCAGCAGAGTTATTCAGGGTTACAGGATGTGAGGGGATGGAGTAAGGTTAGGACTTAGTGTTTGGTAACCAGAAGTGCAATATCTTGAGACCTATATTCTGGTTGCTATATGCAGTTTATAGCATGTTTCTGCACATATATAAGGATAGAACAGAGTTATTCAGGGTTACAGGATGTGAGGGGATGGAGTAAGGTTAGGACTTAGTGTTTGGTATACAGAAGTGCAATATCTTGAGACCTATATTCTGGTTGCTATGTGCAGTTTATAGCATGTTTCTGCACATATATAAGGATAGAACAGCAGAGTTATTCAGGGTTACAGGATGTGAGGGGATGGAGTAAGGTTAGGACTTAGTGTTTGGTATCCAGAAGTGCAATATCTTGAGACCTATATTCTGGTTGCTATTTGCAGTTTATAGCATGTTTCTGCACATATATAAGGATAGAACAGCAGAGTTATTCAGGGTTACAGGATGTGAGGGGATGGAGTAAGGTTAGGACTTAGTACTTGGTATCCAGAAGTGCAATATCTTGAGACCTATATTCTGGTTGCTATTTGCAGTGTATAGCATGTTTCTGCACATATATAAGGATAGAACAGCAGAGTTATTCAGGGTTACAGGATGTGAGGGGATGGAGTAAGGTTAGGACTTAGTGCTTGGTATCTAGAAGTGCAATATCTTGAAACCTATATTCTGGTTGCTATGTGCAGTATATAGCATGTTTCTGCACATATATAAGGATAGAACAGCAGAGTTATTCAGGGTTACAGGATGTGAGGGGATGGAGCAAGGTTAGGACTTAGTGTTTGGTAACCAGAAGTGCAATATCTTGAGACCTATATTCTGGTTGCTATGTGCAGTTTATAGCATGTTTCTGCACATATATGAGGATAGAACAGCAGAGTTATTCAGGGTTACAGGATGTGAGGGGATGGAGTAAGGTTAGGACTTAGTGCTTGGTATCCAGAAGTGCAATATCTTGAGACCTATATTCTGGTTGCTATGTGCAGTATATAGCATGTTTCTGCACATATATAAGGATAGAACAGCAGAGTTATTCAGGGTTACAGGATGTGAGGGGATGGAGTAAGGTTAGGACTTAGTGTTTGGTAACCAGATGTGCAATATCTTGAGACCTATATTCTGGTTGCTATTTGCAGTATATAGCATGTTTCTGCACATATATAAGGATAGAACAGCAGAGTTATTCAGGGTTACAGGATGCGAGGGGATGGAGTAAGGTTAGGACTTAGTGTTTGGTAACCAGAAGTGCAATATCTTGAGACCTATATTCTGGTTGCTATTTGCAGTATATAGCATGTTTCTGCACATATATAAGGATAGAACAGCAGAGTTATTCAGGGTTACAGGATGTGAGGGGATGGAGTAAGGTTAGGACTTAGTGTTTGGTAACCAGAAGTGCAATATCTTGAGACCTATATTCTGGTTGCTATGTGCAGTTTATAGCATGTTTCTGCACATATATAAGGATAGAACAGCAGAGTTATTCAGGGTTACAGGATGTGAGGGGATGGAGCAAGGTTAGGACTTAGTGTTTGGTAACCAGAAGTGCAATATCTTGAGACCTATATTCTGGTTGCTATTTGCAGTTTATAGCATGTTTCTGCACATATATAAGGATAGAACAGCAGAGTTATTCAGGGTTACAGGATGTGAGGGGATGGAGCAAGGTTAGGACTTAGTGTTTGGTAACCAGAAGTGCAATATCTTGAGACCTATATTCTGGTTGCTATTTGCAGTTTATAGCATGTTTCTGCACATATATAAGGATAGAACAGCAGAGTTATTCAGGGTTACAGGATGTGAGGGGATGGAGCAAGGTTAGGACTTAGTGTTTGGTAACCAGAAGTGCAATATCTTGAGACCTATATTCTGGTTGCTATTTGCAGTTTATAGCATGTTTCTGCACATATATAAGGATAGAACAGCAGAGTTATTCAGGGTTACAGGATGTGAGGGGATGGAGTAAGGTTAGGACTTAGTGTTTGGTAACCAGAAGTGCAATATCTTGAGACCTATATTCTGGTTGCTATTTGCAGTTTATAGCATGTTTCTGCACATATATAAGGATAGAACAGCAGAGTTATTCAGGGTTACAGGATGTGAGGGGATGGAGTAAGGTTAGGACTTAGTGCTTGGTATCCAGAAGTGCAATATTTTGAGACCTATATTCTGGTTGCTATTTGCAGTTTATAGCATGTTTCTGCACATATATAAGGATAGAACAGCAGAGTTATTCAGGGATACAGGATGTGAGGGGATGGAGTAAGGTTAGGACTTAGTGCTTGGTAACCAGAAGTGCAATATCTTGAGACCTATATTCTGGTTGCTATGTGCAGTGTATAGCATGTTTCTGCACATATATAAGGATAGAACAGCAGAGTTATTCAGGGTTACAGGATGTGAGGGGATGGAGTAAGGTTAGGACTTAGTGTTTGGTAACCAGAAGTGCAGTATCTTGAGACCTATATTCTGGTTGCTATTTGCAGTTTATAGCATGTTTCTGCACATATATAAGGTTAGAACAGCAGAGTTATTCAGGGATACAGGATGTGAGGGGATGGAGTAAGGTTAGGACTTAGTGCTTGGTAACCAGAAGTGCAATATCTTGAGACCTATACAGAGCCGGCCATAGCTATAGGCAAACTAGGCAATTGCCTAGGGCATTTGATATGCCCAGGGGCACCAGCAGCTTCTGCTGATTAAATTGATATGCGGCATGCCTATATTCTGTGTGTAGCCTTTCATATGCAGATACAGCCACAGTCGCACACAGTATATAGGCATGCTGCATATCATTTTAATCAGCAGAAGCTGCTTGTGCATCCTAGACACATAACAATGCAAATAAGATGCATTTTCATTAAAAAATTTGCCCGACTTTAGCACTGAGGCAATATTTATGAAGACACATCTGTATCCAAGCAGAGGCAGAGGTCACAGTGTTAGTGGCAGTGTGAGTGCTGTGTGCATGTAAGTGGGTTGGTTGTGCAGTAGTGTTCAGAATATGTGTAAGGAGCATTATGTGTGTCATGTAAAAATGCATTAATAATGTGCAACATATGTATAAGGGGCACTATGTGTGTCATTATGTGTTTAAGAGCATTAATAATGTGTGGCATACTGTATGTGTAACAGGGTACTAGTGTATGTGTCATTATGTGTATAGGGGCACTAACAATGTGCAGCAAATGTGCATGGGGCACTATGTCTGTCATTATGTGTATTATGGCATTAATAATGTGCGGCATATGTGTAAGGGCCATAATGTGTAAAAGGGCATTAATAAAGGTCGTCATAATGTGTAAGCACATTATGTTTAGAAGGACATTAATAATGTGTCTCATATGTGTTAGGGGCATTACTGTGTGGAATTATGTGTTTAAGGTGCTCTTCTATGTGGTGTTGCGTATAGAAAGGGCACTACTGTGTCGTCTAATCTGAATAAAGAGCAATAGGGTGTAGTGTAATGTGAATAAGGAGCAATTCAGTGTGACGTAATGTGAATAAGGGGCTCTACTGTGAGGAGTAACGTTTATAAGGTAAAGTGATACTACTGTGGGATGTAATATGAATTATGGAAACTATCGCATGATCAAATGTGAATAAAGTGCAGTACTGTGTGGCGTATTTGGAATTGGGGTTACTATTGTGTGGCCATGCCCCTTGCCAGCAAAAACACACCCCTTTTTGGGCTGTGCGCCAAATGTGCGAACTGTTCCTATTTAAAATATAAGGGGTACAAACACCAAAACAAGGACTGCTATGGGTGAGGGGTGATGGTTCCGGGAAAGAAGTGCAAGGTCAGAGGCAGAACCAGCAGTGGTGCTAGGGGGCACTAGCCAAAATCTTGCCTAGGGCATCATATTGGTTAGGGCCGGCTCTGGACCTATATTCTGGTTTCTATTTGCAGTTTATAGCATGTTTCTGCACATATATAAGGATAGAACAGCAGAGTTATTCAGGGTTACAGGATGTGAGGGGATGGAGTAAGGTTAGGACTTAGTGTTTGGTAACCAGAAGTGCAATATCTTGAGACCTATATTCTGGTTGCTATTTGCAGTGTATAGCATGTTTCTGCACATATATAAGGATAGAACAGCAGAGTTATTCAGGGTTACAGGATGTGAGGGGATGGAGCAAGGTTAGGACTTAGTGTTTGGTAACCAGAAGTGCAATATCTTGAGACCTATATTCTGGTTGCTATGTGCAGTTTATAGCATGTTTCTGCACATATATAAGGATAGAACAGCAGAGTTATTCAGGGTTACAGGATGTGAGGGGATGGAGTAAGGTTAGGACTTAGTGCTTGGTATCCAGAAGTGCAATATCTTGAGACCTATATTCTGGTTGCTATGTGCAGTATATAGCATGTTTCTGCACATATATAAGGATAGAACAGCAGAGTTATTCAGGGTTACAGGATGTGAGGGGATGGAGTAAGGTTAGGACTTAGTGTTTGGTAACCAGAAGTGCAATATCTTGAGACCTATATTCTGGTTGCTATTTGCAGTGTATAGCATGTTTCTGCACATATATAAGGATAGAACAGCAGAGTTATTCAGGGTTACAGGATGTGAGGGGATGGAGTAAGGTTAGGACTTAGTGTTTGGTAACCAGAAGTTCAATATCTTGAGACCTATATTCTGGTTGCTATGTGCAGTATATAGCATGTTTCTGCACATATATAAGGATAGAACAGCAGAGTTATTCAGGGATACAGGATGTGAGGGGATGGAGTAAGGTTAGGACTTAGCGTTTGGTAACCAGAAGTGCAATATCATGAGATCTACATTCCGGTTGCTATTTGCAGTTTATAGCATGTTTCTGCACATATATAAGGATAGAACAGCAGAGTTATTCAGGGTTACAGGATGTGAGGGGATGGAGTAAGGTTAGGTCTTAGTGTTTGGTATCCAGATGTGCAATATCTTGAGACCTATATTCTGGTTGCTATTTGCAGTTTATAGCATGTTTCTGCACATATATAAGGATAGAACAGCAGAGTTATTCAGGGTTACAGGATGTGAGGGGATGGAGTAAGGTTAGGACTTAGTGCTTGGTAACCAGAAGTGCAATATCTTGAGACCTATATTCTGGTTGCTATGTGCAGTTTATAGCATGTTTCAGCACATATATAAGGATAGAACAGCAGAGTTATTCAGGGTTACAGGATGTGAGGGGATGGAGTAAGGTTAGGACTTAGTGTTTGGTAACCAGAAGTGCAATATCTTGAGACCTATATTCTGGTTGCTATTTGCAGTTTATAGCATGTTTCTGCACATATATAAGGATAGAACAGCAGAGTTATTCAGGGTTACAGGATGTGAGGGGATGGAGTAAGGTTAGGACTTAGTGTTTGGTAACCAGAAGTGCAATATCTTGAGATCTATATTCTGGTTGCTATGTGCAGTTTATAGCATGTTTCTGCACATATATAAGGATAGAACAGCAGAGTTATTCAGGGTTACAGGATGTGAGGGGATGGAGTAAGGTTAGGACTTAGTGTTTGGTAACCAGAAGTGCAATATCTTGAGACCTATATTCTGGTTGCTATGTGCAGTTTATAGCATGTTTCTGCACATATATAAGGATAGAACAGCAGAGTTATTCAGGGTTACAGGATGTGAGGGGATGGAGTAAGGTTAGGACTTAGTGTTTGGTAACCAAAAGTGCAATATCTTGAGACCTATATTCTGGTTGCTATGTGCAGTTTATAGCATGTTTCTGCACATATATAAGGATAGAACAGCAGAGTTATTCAGGGTTACAGGATGTGAGGGGATGGAGTAAGGTTAGGACTTAGTGCTTGGTAACCAGAAGTGCAATATCTTGAGACCTATATTCTGGTTGCTATGTGCAGTTTATAGCATGTTTCTGCACATATATAAGGATAGAACAACAGAGTTATTCAGGGTTACAGGATGTGAGGGGATGGAGCAAGGTTAGGACTTAGTGTTTGGTATCTAGAAGTGCAATATCTTGAGACCTATATTCTGGTTGCTATGTGCAGTTTATAGCATGTTTCTGCACATATATAAGGATAGAACAACAGAGTTATTCAGGGTTACAGGATGTGAGGGGATGGAGCAAGGTTAGGACTTAGTGTTTGGTAACCAGAAGTGCAATATCTTGAGACCTATATTCTGGTTGCTATTTGCCGTTTATAGCATGTTTCTGCACATATATAAGGATAGAACAGCAGAGTTATTCAGGGTTACAGGATGTGAGGGGATGGAGTAAGGTTAGTACTTAGTGCTTGGTATCCAGATGTGCAATATCTTGAGACCTATATTCTGGTTGCTATTTGCAGTTTATAGCATGTTTCTGCACATATATAAGGATAGAACAGCAGAGTTATTCAGGGTTACAGGAAGTGAGGGGATGGAGTAAGGTTAGGACTTAGTGCTTGGTAACCAGAAGTGCAATATCTTGAGACCTATATTCTGGTTGCTAATTGCAGTTTATAGCATGTTTCTGCACATATATAAGGATAGAACAGCAGAGTTATTCAGGGTTACAGGATGTGAGGGGATGGAGTAAGGTTAGTACTTAGTGTTTGGTAACCAGAAGTGCAATATCTTGAGACCTATATTCTGGTTGCTATGTGCAGTATATAGCATGTTTCTGCACATATATAAGGATAGAACAGCAGAGTTATTCAGGGTTACAGGATGTGAGGGGATGGAGTAAGGTTAGGACTTAGTGCTTGGTAACCAGAAGTGCAATATCTTGAGACCTATATTCTGGTTGCTATGTGCAGTTTATAGCATGTTTCTGCACATATATAAGGATAGAACAACAGAGTTATTCAGGGTTACAGGATGTGAGGGGATGGAGCAAGGTTAGGACTTAGTGTTTGGTAACCAGAAGTGCAATATCTTGAGACCTATATTCTGGTTGCTATTTGCAGTTTATAGCATGTTTCTGCACATATATAAGGATAGAACAGCAGAGTTATTCAGGGTTACAGGATGTGAGGGGATGGAGTAAGGTTAGGACTTAGTGTTTGGTAACCAGAAGTGCAATATCTTGAGACCTATATTCTGGTTGCTATGTGCAGTTTATAGCATGTTTCTGCACATATATAAGGATAGAACAGCAGAGTTATTCAGGGTTACAGGATGTGAGGGGGTGGAGCAAGGTTAGGACTTAGTGTTTGGTAACCAGAAGTGCAATATCTTGAGACCTATATTCTGGTTGCTATTTGCAGTTTATAGCATGTTTCTGCACATATATAAGGATAGAACAGCAGAGTTATTCAGGGTTACAGGATGTGAGGGGATGGAGCAAGGTTAGGACTTAGTGTTTGGTAACCAGAAGTGCAATATCTTGAGACCTATATTCTGGTTGCTATTTGCAGTTTATAGCATGTTTCTGCACATATATAAGGATAGAACAGCAGAGTTATTCAGGGTTACAGGATGTGAGGGGATGGAGTAAGATTAGGACTTAGTGCTTGGTAACCAGAAGTGCAATATCTTGAGACCTATATTCTGGTTGCTATTTGCAGTATATAGCATGTTTCTGCACATATATAAGGATAGAACAGCAGAGTTATTCAGGGTTACAGGATGTGAGGGGATGGAGTAAGGTTAGGACTTAGTGTTTGGTAACCAGAAGTGCAATATCTTGAGACCTATATTCTGGTTGCTATTTGCAGTTTATAGCATGTTTCTGCACATATATAAGGATAGAACAGCAGAGTTATTCAGGGTTACAGGATGTGAGGGGATGGAGTAAGGTTAGGACTTAGTGCTTGGTATCCAGAAGTGCAATATTTTGAGACCTATATTCTGGTTGCTATTTGCAGTTTATAGCATGTTTCTGCACATATATAAGGATAGAACAGCAGAGTTATTCAGGGATACAGGATGTGAGGGGATGGAGTAAGGTTAGGACTTAGTGCTTGGTAACCAGAAGTGCAATATCTTGAGACCTATATTCTGGTTGCTATGTGCAGTTTATAGCATGTTTCTGCACATATATAAGGATAGAACAGCAGAGTTATTCAGGGTTACAGGATGTGAGGGGATGGAGTAAGGTTAGGACTTAGTGCTTGGTATCCAGAAGTGCAATATCTTGAGACCTATATTCTGGTTGCTATTTGCAGTTTATAGCATGTTTCTGCACATATATAAGGATAGAACAGCAGAGTTATTCAGGGTTACAGGATGTGAGGGGATGGAGTAAGGTTAGGACTTAGTGTTTGGTAACCAGAAGTGCAGTATCTTGAGACCTATATTCTGGTTGCTATTTGCAGTTTATAGCATGTTTCTGCACATATATAAGGATAGAACAGCAGAGTTATTCAGGGATACAGGATGTGAGGGGATGGAGTAAGGTTAGGACTTAGTGCTTGGTAACCAGAAGTGCAATATCTTGAGACCTATACAGAGCCGGCCATAGCTATAGGCAAACTAGGCAATTGCCTAGGGCATTTGATATGCCCAGGGGCACCAGCAGCTTCTGCTGATTAAATTGATATGCGGCATGCCTATATTCTGTGTGTAGCCTTTCATATGCAGATACAGCCACAGTCGCACACAGAATATAGGCATGCTGCATATCATTTTAATCAGCAGAAGCTGCTTGTGCATCCTAGACACATAACAATGCAAATAAGATGCATTTTCATTAAAAAATTTGCCCGACTTTAGCACTGAGGCAATATTTATGAAGACACATCTGTATCCAAGCAGAGGCAGAGGTCACAGTGTTAGTGGCAGTGTGAGTGCTGTGTGCATGTAAGTGGGTTGGTTGTGCAGTAGTGTTCAGAATATGTGTAAGGAGCATTATGTGTGTCATGTAAAAATGCATTAATAATGTGCAACATATGTATAAGGGGCACTATGTGTGTCATTATGTGTTTAAGAGCATTAATAATGTGTGGCATACTGTATGTGTAACAGGGTACTAGTGTATGTGTCATTATGTGTATAGGGGCACTAACAATGTGCAGCAAATGTGCATGGGGCACTATGTCTGTCATTATGTGTATTATGGCATTAATAATGTGCGGCATATGTGTAAGGGCCATAATGTGTAAAAGGGCATTAATAAAGGTCGTCATAATGTGTAAGCACATTATGTTTAGAAGGACATTAATAATGTGTCTCATATGTGTTAGGGGCATTACTGTGTGGAATTATGTGTTTAAGGTGCTCTTCTATGTGGTGTTGCGTATAGAAAGGGCACTACTGTGTCGTCTAATCTGAATAAAGAGCAATAGGGTGTAGTGTAATGTGAATAAGGAGCAATTCAGTGTGATGTAATGTGAATAAGGGGCTCTACTGTGAGGAGTAACGTTTATAAGGTAAAGTGATACTACTGTGGGATGTAATATGAATTATGGAAACTATCGCATGATCAAATGTGAATAAAGTGCAGTACTGTGTGGCGTATTTGGAATTGGGGTTACTATTGTGTGGCCATGCCCCTTGCCAGCAAAAACACACCCCTTTTTGGGCTGTGCGCCAAATGTGCGAACTGTTCCTATTTAAAATATAAGGGGTACAAACACCAAAACAAGGACTGCTATGGGTGAGGGGTGATGGTTCCGGGAAAGAAGTGCAAGGTCAGAGGCAGAACCAGCAGTGGTGCTAGGGGGCACTAGCCAAAATCTTGCCTAGGGCATCATATTGGTTAGGGCCGGCTCTGGACCTATATTCTGGTTTCTATTTGCAGTTTATAGCATGTTTCTGCACATATATAAGGATAGAACAGCAGAGTTATTCAGGGTTACAGGATGTGAGGGGATGGAGTAAGGTTAGGACTTAGTGTTTGGTAACCAGAAGTGCAATATCTTGAGACCTATATTCTGGTTGCTATTTGCAGTGTATAGCATGTTTCTGCACATATATAAGGATAGAACAGCAGAGTTATTCAGGGTTACAGGATGTGAGGGGATGGAGCAAGGTTAGGACTTAGTGTTTGGTAACCAGAAGTGCAATATCTTGAGACCTATATTCTGGTTGCTATGTGCAGTTTATAGCATGTTTCTGCACATATATAAGGATAGAACAGCAGAGTTATTCAGGGTTACAGGATGTGAGGGGATGGAGTAAGGTTAGGACTTAGTGCTTGGTATCCAGAAGTGCAATATCTTGAGACCTATATTCTGGTTGCTATGTGCAGTATATAGCATGTTTCTGCACATATATAAGGATAGAACAGCAGAGTTATTCAGGGATACAGGATGTGAGGGGATGGAGTAAGGTTAGGACTTAGCGTTTGGTAACCAGAAGTGCAATATCATGAGATCTACATTCCGGTTGCTATTTGCAGTTTATAGCATGTTTCTGCACATATATAAGGATAGAACAGCAGAGTTATTCAGGGTTACAGGATGTGAGGGGATGGAGTAAGGTTAGGTCTTAGTGTTTGGTATCCAGATGTGCAATATCTTGAGACCTATATTCTGGTTGCTATTTGCAGTTTATAGCATGTTTCTGCACATATATAAGGATAGAACAGCAGAGTTATTCAGGGTTACAGGATGTGAGGGGATGGAGTAAGGTTAGGACTTAGTGCTTGGTAACCAGAAGTGCAATATCTTGAGACCTATATTCTGGTTGCTATGTGCAGTTTATAGCATGTTTCAGCACATATATAAGGATAGAACAGCAGAGTTATTCAGGGTTACAGGATGTGAGGGGATGGAGTAAGGTTAGGACTTAGTGTTTGGTAACCAGAAGTGCAATATCTTGAGACCTATATTCTGGTTGCTATTTGCAGTTTATAGCATGTTTCTGCACATATATAAGGATAGAACAGCAGAGTTATTCAGGGTTACAGGATGTGAGGGGATGGAGTAAGGTTAGGACTTAGTGTTTGGTAACCAGAAGTGCAATATCTTGAGATCTATATTCTGGTTGCTATGTGCAGTTTATAGCATGTTTCTGCACATATATAAGGATAGAACAGCAGAGTTATTCAGGGTTACAGGATGTGAGGGGATGGAGTAAGGTTAGGACTTAGTGTTTGGTAACCAGAAGTGCAATATCTTGAGACCTATATTCTGGTTGCTATGTGCAGTTTATAGCATGTTTCTGCACATATATAAGGATAGAACAGCAGAGTTATTCAGGGTTACAGGATGTGAGGGGATGGAGTAAGGTTAGGACTTAGTGTTTGGTAACCAGAAGTGCAATATCTTGAGACCTATATTCTGGTTGCTATGTGCAGTTTATAGCATGTTTCTGCACATATATAAGGATAGAACAGCAGAGTTATTCAGGGTTACAGGATGTGAGGGGATGGAGTAAGGTTAGGACTTAGTGCTTGGTAACCAGAAGTGCAATATCTTGAGACCTATATTCTGGTTGCTATGTGCAGTTTATAGCATGTTTCTGCACATATATAAGGATAGAACAACAGAGTTATTCAGGGTTACAGGATGTGAGGGGATGGAGCAAGGTTAGGACTTAGTGTTTGGTATCTAGAAGTGCAATATCTTGAGACCTATATTCTGGTTGCTATGTGCAGTTTATAGCATGTTTCTGCACATATATAAGGATAGAACAACAGAGTTATTCAGGGTTACAGGATGTGAGGGGATGGAGCAAGGTTAGGACTTAGTGTTTGGTAACCAGAAGTGCAATATCTTGAGACCTATATTCTGGTTGCTATTTGCCGTTTATAGCATGTTTCTGCACATATATAAGGATAGAACAGCAGAGTTATTCAGGGTTACAGGATGTGAGGGGATGGAGTAAGGTTAGTACTTAGTGCTTGGTATCCAGATGTGCAATATCTTGAGACCTATATTCTGGTTGCTATTTGCAGTTTATAGCATGTTTCTGCACATATATAAGGATAGAACAGCAGAGTTATTCAGGGTTACAGGATGTGAGGGGATGGAGTAAGGTTAGGACTTAGTACTTGGTATCCAGAAGTGCAATATCTTGAGACCTATATTCTGGTTGCTATTTGCAGTGTATAGCATGTTTCTGCACATATATAAGGATAGAACAGCAGAGTTATTCAGGGTTACAGGATGTGAGGGGATGGAGTAAGGTTAGGACTTAGTGCTTGGTATCTAGAAGTGCAATATCTTGAAACCTATATTCTGGTTGCTATGTGCAGTATATAGCATGTTTCTGCACATATATAAGGATAGAACAGCAGAGTTATTCAGGGTTACAGGATGTGAGGGGATGGAGCAAGGTTAGGACTTAGTGTTTGGTAACCAGAAGTGCAATATCTTGAGACCTATATTCTGGTTGCTATGTGCAGTTTATAGCATGTTTCTGCACATATATGAGGATAGAACAGCAGAGTTATTCAGGGTTACAGGATGTGAGGGGATGGAGTAAGGTTAGGACTTAGTGCTTGGTATCCAGAAGTGCAATATCTTGAGACCTATATTCTGGTTGCTATGTGCAGTATATAGCATGTTTCTGCACATATATAAGGATAGAACAGCAGAGTTATTCAGGGTTACAGGATGTGAGGGGATGGAGTAAGGTTAGGACTTAGTGTTTGGTAACCAGATGTGCAATATCTTGAGACCTATATTCTGGTTGCTATTTGCAGTATATAGCATGTTTCTGCACATATATAAGGATAGAACAGCAGAGTTATTCAGGGTTACAGGATGCGAGGGGATGGAGTAAGGTTAGGACTTAGTGTTTGGTAACCAGAAGTGCAATATCTTGAGACCTATATTCTGGTTGCTATTTGCAGTATATAGCATGTTTCTGCACATATATAAGGATAGAACAGCAGAGTTATTCAGGGTTACAGGATGTGAGGGGATGGAGTAAGGTTAGGACTTAGTGTTTGGTAACCAGAAGTGCAATATCTTGAGACCTATATTCTGGTTGCTATGTGCAGTTTATAGCATGTTTCTGCACATATATAAGGATAGAACAGCAGAGTTATTCAGGGTTACAGGATGTGAGGGGATGGAGCAAGGTTAGGACTTAGTGTTTGGTAACCAGAAGTGCAATATCTTGAGACCTATATTCTGGTTGCTATTTGCAGTTTATAGCATGTTTCTGCACATATATAAGGATAGAACAGCAGAGTTATTCAGGGTTACAGGATGTGAGGGGATGGAGCAAGGTTAGGACTTAGTGTTTGGTAACCAGAAGTGCAATATCTTGAGACCTATATTCTGGTTGCTATTTGCAGTTTATAGCATGTTTCTGCACATATATAAGGATAGAACAGCAGAGTTATTCAGGGTTACAGGATGTGAGGGGATGGAGCAAGGTTAGGACTTAGTGTTTGGTAACCAGAAGTGCAATATCTTGAGACCTATATTCTGGTTGCTATTTGCAGTTTATAGCATGTTTCTGCACATATATAAGGATAGAACAGCAGAGTTATTCAGGGTTACAGGATGTGAGGGGATGGAGTAAGGTTAGGACTTAGTGTTTGGTAACCAGAAGTGCAATATCTTGAGACCTATATTCTGGTTGCTATTTGCAGTTTATAGCATGTTTCTGCACATATATAAGGATAGAACAGCAGAGTTATTCAGGGTTACAGGATGTGAGGGGATGGAGTAAGGTTAGGACTTAGTGCTTGGTATCCAGAAGTGCAATATTTTGAGACCTATATTCTGGTTGCTATTTGCAGTTTATAGCATGTTTCTGCACATATATAAGGATAGAACAGCAGAGTTATTCAGGGATACAGGATGTGAGGGGATGGAGTAAGGTTAGGACTTAGTGCTTGGTAACCAGAAGTGCAATATCTTGAGACCTATATTCTGGTTGCTATGTGCAGTGTATAGCATGTTTCTGCACATATATAAGGATAGAACAGCAGAGTTATTCAGGGTTACAGGATGTGAGGGGATGGAGTAAGGTTAGGACTTAGTGTTTGGTAACCAGAAGTGCAGTATCTTGAGACCTATATTCTGGTTGCTATTTGCAGTTTATAGCATGTTTCTGCACATATATAAGGTTAGAACAGCAGAGTTATTCAGGGATACAGGATGTGAGGGGATGGAGTAAGGTTAGGACTTAGTGCTTGGTAACCAGAAGTGCAATATCTTGAGACCTATACAGAGCCGGCCATAGCTATAGGCAAACTAGGCAATTGCCTAGGGCATTTGATATGCCCAGGGGCACCAGCAGCTTCTGCTGATTAAATTGATATGCGGCATGCCTATATTCTGTGTGTAGCCTTTCATATGCAGATACAGCCACAGTCGCACACAGTATATAGGCATGCTGCATATCATTTTAATCAGCAGAAGCTGCTTGTGCATCCTAGACACATAACAATGCAAATAAGATGCATTTTCATTAAAAAATTTGCCCGACTTTAGCACTGAGGCAATATTTATGAAGACACATCTGTATCCAAGCAGAGGCAGAGGTCACAGTGTTAGTGGCAGTGTGAGTGCTGTGTGCATGTAAGTGGGTTGGTTGTGCAGTAGTGTTCAGAATATGTGTAAGGAGCATTATGTGTGTCATGTAAAAATGCATTAATAATGTGCAACATATGTATAAGGGGCACTATGTGTGTCATTATGTGTTTAAGAGCATTAATAATGTGTGGCATACTGTATGTGTAACAGGGTACTAGTGTATGTGTCATTATGTGTATAGGGGCACTAACAATGTGCAGCAAATGTGCATGGGGCACTATGTCTGTCATTATGTGTATTATGGCATTAATAATGTGCGGCATATGTGTAAGGGCCATAATGTGTAAAAGGGCATTAATAAAGGTCGTCATAATGTGTAAGCACATTATGTTTAGAAGGACATTAATAATGTGTCTCATATGTGTTAGGGGCATTACTGTGTGGAATTATGTGTTTAAGGTGCTCTTCTATGTGGTGTTGCGTATAGAAAGGGCACTACTGTGTCGTCTAATCTGAATAAAGAGCAATAGGGTGTAGTGTAATGTGAATAAGGAGCAATTCAGTGTGATGTAATGTGAATAAGGGGCTCTACTGTGAGGAGTAACGTTTATAAGGTAAAGTGATACTACTGTGGGATGTAATATGAATTATGGAAACTATCGCATGATCAAATGTGAATAAAGTGCAGTACTGTGTGGCGTATTTGGAATTGGGGTTACTATTGTGTGGCCATGCCCCTTGCCAGCAAAAACACACCCCTTTTTGGGCTGTGCGCCAAATGTGCGAACTGTTCCTATTTAAAATATAAGGGGTACAAACACCAAAACAAGGACTGCTATGGGTGAGGGGTGATGGTTCCGGGAAAGAAGTGCAAGGTCAGAGGCAGAACCAGCAGTGGTGCTAGGGGGCACTAGCCAAAATCTTGCCTAGGGCATCATATTGGTTAGGGCCGGCTCTGGACCTATATTCTGGTTTCTATTTGCAGTTTATAGCATGTTTCTGCACATATATAAGGATAGAACAGCAGAGTTATTCAGGGTTACAGGATGTGAGGGGATGGAGTAAGGTTAGGACTTAGTGTTTGGTAACCAGAAGTGCAATATCTTGAGACCTATATTCTGGTTGCTATTTGCAGTGTATAGCATGTTTCTGCACATATATAAGGATAGAACAGCAGAGTTATTCAGGGTTACAGGATGTGAGGGGATGGAGCAAGGTTAGGACTTAGTGTTTGGTAACCAGAAGTGCAATATCTTGAGACCTATATTCTGGTTGCTATGTGCAGTTTATAGCATGTTTCTGCACATATATAAGGATAGAACAGCAGAGTTATTCAGGGTTACAGGATGTGAGGGGATGGAGTAAGGTTAGGACTTAGTGCTTGGTATCCAGAAGTGCAATATCTTGAGACCTATATTCTGGTTGCTATGTGCAGTATATAGCATGTTTCTGCACATATATAAGGATAGAACAGCAGAGTTATTCAGGGTTACAGGATGTGAGGGGATGGAGTAAGGTTAGGACTTAGTGTTTGGTAACCAGAAGTGCAATATCTTGAGACCTATATTCTGGTTGCTATTTGCAGTGTATAGCATGTTTCTGCACATATATAAGGATAGAACAGCAGAGTTATTCAGGGTTACAGGATGTGAGGGGATGGAGTAAGGTTAGGACTTAGTGTTTGGTAACCAGAAGTTCAATATCTTGAGACCTATATTCTGGTTGCTATGTGCAGTATATAGCATGTTTCTGCACATATATAAGGATAGAACAGCAGAGTTATTCAGGGATACAGGATGTGAGGGGATGGAGTAAGGTTAGGACTTAGCGTTTGGTAACCAGAAGTGCAATATCATGAGATCTACATTCCGGTTGCTATTTGCAGTTTATAGCATGTTTCTGCACATATATAAGGATAGAACAGCAGAGTTATTCAGGGTTACAGGATGTGAGGGGATGGAGTAAGGTTAGGTCTTAGTGTTTGGTATCCAGATGTGCAATATCTTGAGACCTATATTCTGGTTGCTATTTGCAGTTTATAGCATGTTTCTGCACATATATAAGGATAGAACAGCAGAGTTATTCAGGGTTACAGGATGTGAGGGGATGGAGTAAGGTTAGGACTTAGTGCTTGGTAACCAGAAGTGCAATATCTTGAGACCTATATTCTGGTTGCTATGTGCAGTTTATAGCATGTTTCAGCACATATATAAGGATAGAACAGCAGAGTTATTCAGGGTTACAGGATGTGAGGGGATGGAGTAAGGTTAGGACTTAGTGTTTGGTAACCAGAAGTGCAATATCTTGAGACCTATATTCTGGTTGCTATTTGCAGTTTATAGCATGTTTCTGCACATATATAAGGATAGAACAGCAGAGTTATTCAGGGTTACAGGATGTGAGGGGATGGAGTAAGGTTAGGACTTAGTGTTTGGTAACCAGAAGTGCAATATCTTGAGATCTATATTCTGGTTGCTATGTGCAGTTTATAGCATGTTTCTGCACATATATAAGGATAGAACAGCAGAGTTATTCAGGGTTACAGGATGTGAGGGGATGGAGTAAGGTTAGGACTTAGTGTTTGGTAACCAGAAGTGCAATATCTTGAGACCTATATTCTGGTTGCTATGTGCAGTTTATAGCATGTTTCTGCACATATATAAGGATAGAACAGCAGAGTTATTCAGGGTTACAGGATGTGAGGGGATGGAGTAAGGTTAGGACTTAGTGTTTGGTAACCAAAAGTGCAATATCTTGAGACCTATATTCTGGTTGCTATGTGCAGTTTATAGCATGTTTCTGCACATATATAAGGATAGAACAGCAGAGTTATTCAGGGTTACAGGATGTGAGGGGATGGAGTAAGGTTAGGACTTAGTGCTTGGTAACCAGAAGTGCAATATCTTGAGACCTATATTCTGGTTGCTATGTGCAGTTTATAGCATGTTTCTGCACATATATAAGGATAGAACAACAGAGTTATTCAGGGTTACAGGATGTGAGGGGATGGAGCAAGGTTAGGACTTAGTGTTTGGTATCTAGAAGTGCAATATCTTGAGACCTATATTCTGGTTGCTATGTGCAGTTTATAGCATGTTTCTGCACATATATAAGGATAGAACAACAGAGTTATTCAGGGTTACAGGATGTGAGGGGATGGAGCAAGGTTAGGACTTAGTGTTTGGTAACCAGAAGTGCAATATCTTGAGACCTATATTCTGGTTGCTATTTGCCGTTTATAGCATGTTTCTGCACATATATAAGGATAGAACAGCAGAGTTATTCAGGGTTACAGGATGTGAGGGGATGGAGTAAGGTTAGTACTTAGTGCTTGGTATCCAGATGTGCAATATCTTGAGACCTATATTCTGGTTGCTATTTGCAGTTTATAGCATGTTTCTGCACATATATAAGGATAGAACAGCAGAGTTATTCAGGGTTACAGGAAGTGAGGGGATGGAGTAAGGTTAGGACTTAGTGCTTGGTAACCAGAAGTGCAATATCTTGAGACCTATATTCTGGTTGCTAATTGCAGTTTATAGCATGTTTCTGCACATATATAAGGATAGAACAGCAGAGTTATTCAGGGTTACAGGATGTGAGGGGATGGAGTAAGGTTAGTACTTAGTGTTTGGTAACCAGAAGTGCAATATCTTGAGACCTATATTCTGGTTGCTATGTGCAGTATATAGCATGTTTCTGCACATATATAAGGATAGAACAGCAGAGTTATTCAGGGTTACAGGATGTGAGGGGATGGAGTAAGGTTAGGACTTAGTGCTTGGTAACCAGAAGTGCAATATCTTGAGACCTATATTCTGGTTGCTATGTGCAGTTTATAGCATGTTTCTGCACATATATAAGGATAGAACAACAGAGTTATTCAGGGTTACAGGATGTGAGGGGATGGAGCAAGGTTAGGACTTAGTGTTTGGTAACCAGAAGTGCAATATCTTGAGACCTATATTCTGGTTGCTATTTGCAGTTTATAGCATGTTTCTGCACATATATAAGGATAGAACAGCAGAGTTATTCAGGGTTACAGGATGTGAGGGGATGGAGTAAGGTTAGGACTTAGTGTTTGGTAACCAGAAGTGCAATATCTTGAGACCTATATTCTGGTTGCTATGTGCAGTTTATAGCATGTTTCTGCACATATATAAGGATAGAACAGCAGAGTTATTCAGGGTTACAGGATGTGAGGGGGTGGAGCAAGGTTAGGACTTAGTGTTTGGTAACCAGAAGTGCAATATCTTGAGACCTATATTCTGGTTGCTATTTGCAGTTTATAGCATGTTTCTGCACATATATAAGGATAGAACAGCAGAGTTATTCAGGGTTACAGGATGTGAGGGGATGGAGCAAGGTTAGGACTTAGTGTTTGGTAACCAGAAGTGCAATATCTTGAGACCTATATTCTGGTTGCTATTTGCAGTTTATAGCATGTTTCTGCACATATATAAGGATAGAACAGCAGAGTTATTCAGGGTTACAGGATGTGAGGGGATGGAGTAAGATTAGGACTTAGTGCTTGGTAACCAGAAGTGCAATATCTTGAGACCTATATTCTGGTTGCTATTTGCAGTATATAGCATGTTTCTGCACATATATAAGGATAGAACAGCAGAGTTATTCAGGGTTACAGGATGTGAGGGGATGGAGTAAGGTTAGGACTTAGTGTTTGGTAACCAGAAGTGCAATATCTTGAGACCTATATTCTGGTTGCTATTTGCAGTTTATAGCATGTTTCTGCACATATATAAGGATAGAACAGCAGAGTTATTCAGGGTTACAGGATGTGAGGGGATGGAGTAAGGTTAGGACTTAGTGCTTGGTATCCAGAAGTGCAATATTTTGAGACCTATATTCTGGTTGCTATTTGCAGTTTATAGCATGTTTCTGCACATATATAAGGATAGAACAGCAGAGTTATTCAGGGATACAGGATGTGAGGGGATGGAGTAAGGTTAGGACTTAGTGCTTGGTAACCAGAAGTGCAATATCTTGAGACCTATATTCTGGTTGCTATGTGCAGTTTATAGCATGTTTCTGCACATATATAAGGATAGAACAGCAGAGTTATTCAGGGTTACAGGATGTGAGGGGATGGAGTAAGGTTAGGACTTAGTGCTTGGTATCCAGAAGTGCAATATCTTGAGACCTATATTCTGGTTGCTATTTGCAGTTTATAGCATGTTTCTGCACATATATAAGGATAGAACAGCAGAGTTATTCAGGGTTACAGGATGTGAGGGGATGGAGTAAGGTTAGGACTTAGTGTTTGGTAACCAGAAGTGCAGTATCTTGAGACCTATATTCTGGTTGCTATTTGCAGTTTATAGCATGTTTCTGCACATATATAAGGATAGAACAGCAGAGTTATTCAGGGATACAGGATGTGAGGGGATGGAGTAAGGTTAGGACTTAGTGCTTGGTAACCAGAAGTGCAATATCTTGAGACCTATACAGAGCCGGCCATAGCTATAGGCAAACTAGGCAATTGCCTAGGGCATTTGATATGCCCAGGGGCACCAGCAGCTTCTGCTGATTAAATTGATATGCGGCATGCCTATATTCTGTGTGTAGCCTTTCATATGCAGATACAGCCACAGTCGCACACAGTATATAGGCATGCTGCATATCATTTTAATCAGCAGAAGCTGCTTGTGCATCCTAGACACATAACAATGCAAATAAGATGCATTTTCATTAAAAAATTTGCCCGACTTTAGCACTGAGGCAATATTTATGAAGACACATCTGTATCCAAGCAGAGGCAGAGGTCACAGTGTTAGTGGCAGTGTGAGTGCTGTGTGCATGTAAGTGGGTTGGTTGTGCAGTAGTGTTCAGAATATGTGTAAGGAGCATTATGTGTGTCATGTAAAAATGCATTAATAATGTGCAACATATGTATAAGGGGCACTATGTGTGTCATTATGTGTTTAAGAGCATTAATAATGTGTGGCATACTGTATGTGTAACAGGGTACTAGTGTATGTGTCATTATGTGTATAGGGGCACTAACAATGTGCAGCAAATGTGCATGGGGCACTATGTCTGTCATTATGTGTATTATGGCATTAATAATGTGCGGCATATGTGTAAGGGCCATAATGTGTAAAAGGGCATTAATAAAGGTCGTCATAATGTGTAAGCACATTATGTTTAGAAGGACATTAATAATGTGTCTCATATGTGTTAGGGGCATTACTGTGTGGAATTATGTGTTTAAGGTGCTCTTCTATGTGGTGTTGCGTATAGAAAGGGCACTACTGTGTCGTCTAATCTGAATAAAGAGCAATAGGGTGTAGTGTAATGTGAATAAGGAGCAATTCAGTGTGATGTAATGTGAATAAGGGGCTCTACTGTGAGGAGTAACGTTTATAAGGTAAAGTGATACTACTGTGGGATGTAATATGAATTATGGAAACTATCGCATGATCAAATGTGAATAAAGTGCAGTACTGTGTGGCGTATTTGGAATTGGGGTTACTATTGTGTGGCCATGCCCCTTGCCAGCAAAAACACACCCCTTTTTGGGCTGTGCGCCAAATGTGCGAACTGTTCCTATTTAAAATATAAGGGGTACAAACACCAAAACAAGGACTGCTATGGGTGAGGGGTGATGGTTCCGGGAAAGAAGTGCAAGGTCAGAGGCAGAACCAGCAGTGGTGCTAGGGGGCACTAGCCAAAATCTTGCCTAGGGCATCATATTGGTTAGGGCCGGCTCTGGACCTATATTCTGGTTTCTATTTGCAGTTTATAGCATGTTTCTGCACATATATAAGGATAGAACAGCAGAGTTATTCAGGGTTACAGGATGTGAGGGGATGGAGTAAGGTTAGGACTTAGTGTTTGGTAACCAGAAGTGCAATATCTTGAGACCTATATTCTGGTTGCTATTTGCAGTGTATAGCATGTTTCTGCACATATATAAGGATAGAACAGCAGAGTTATTCAGGGTTACAGGATGTGAGGGGATGGAGCAAGGTTAGGACTTAGTGTTTGGTAACCAGAAGTGCAATATCTTGAGACCTATATTCTGGTTGCTATGTGCAGTTTATAGCATGTTTCTGCACATATATAAGGATAGAACAGCAGAGTTATTCAGGGTTACAGGATGTGAGGGGATGGAGTAAGGTTAGGACTTAGTGCTTGGTATCCAGAAGTGCAATATCTTGAGACCTATATTCTGGTTGCTATGTGCAGTATATAGCATGTTTCTGCACATATATAAGGATAGAACAGCAGAGTTATTCAGGGATACAGGATGTGAGGGGATGGAGTAAGGTTAGGACTTAGCGTTTGGTAACCAGAAGTGCAATATCATGAGATCTACATTCCGGTTGCTATTTGCAGTTTATAGCATGTTTCTGCACATATATAAGGATAGAACAGCAGAGTTATTCAGGGTTACAGGATGTGAGGGGATGGAGTAAGGTTAGGTCTTAGTGTTTGGTATCCAGATGTGCAATATCTTGAGACCTATATTCTGGTTGCTATTTGCAGTTTATAGCATGTTTCTGCACATATATAAGGATAGAACAGCAGAGTTATTCAGGGTTACAGGATGTGAGGGGATGGAGTAAGGTTAGGACTTAGTGCTTGGTAACCAGAAGTGCAATATCTTGAGACCTATATTCTGGTTGCTATGTGCAGTTTATAGCATGTTTCAGCACATATATAAGGATAGAACAGCAGAGTTATTCAGGGTTACAGGATGTGAGGGGATGGAGTAAGGTTAGGACTTAGTGTTTGGTAACCAGAAGTGCAATATCTTGAGACCTATATTCTGGTTGCTATTTGCAGTTTATAGCATGTTTCTGCACATATATAAGGATAGAACAGCAGAGTTATTCAGGGTTACAGGATGTGAGGGGATGGAGTAAGGTTAGGACTTAGTGTTTGGTAACCAGAAGTGCAATATCTTGAGATCTATATTCTGGTTGCTATGTGCAGTTTATAGCATGTTTCTGCACATATATAAGGATAGAACAGCAGAGTTATTCAGGGTTACAGGATGTGAGGGGATGGAGTAAGGTTAGGACTTAGTGTTTGGTAACCAGAAGTGCAATATCTTGAGACCTATATTCTGGTTGCTATGTGCAGTTTATAGCATGTTTCTGCACATATATAAGGATAGAACAGCAGAGTTATTCAGGGTTACAGGATGTGAGGGGATGGAGTAAGGTTAGGACTTAGTGTTTGGTAACCAGAAGTGCAATATCTTGAGACCTATATTCTGGTTGCTATGTGCAGTTTATAGCATGTTTCTGCACATATATAAGGATAGAACAGCAGAGTTATTCAGGGTTACAGGATGTGAGGGGATGGAGTAAGGTTAGGACTTAGTGCTTGGTAACCAGAAGTGCAATATCTTGAGACCTATATTCTGGTTGCTATGTGCAGTTTATAGCATGTTTCTGCACATATATAAGGATAGAACAACAGAGTTATTCAGGGTTACAGGATGTGAGGGGATGGAGCAAGGTTAGGACTTAGTGTTTGGTATCTAGAAGTGCAATATCTTGAGACCTATATTCTGGTTGCTATGTGCAGTTTATAGCATGTTTCTGCACATATATAAGGATAGAACAACAGAGTTATTCAGGGTTACAGGATGTGAGGGGATGGAGCAAGGTTAGGACTTAGTGTTTGGTAACCAGAAGTGCAATATCTTGAGACCTATATTCTGGTTGCTATTTGCCGTTTATAGCATGTTTCTGCACATATATAAGGATAGAACAGCAGAGTTATTCAGGGTTACAGGATGTGAGGGGATGGAGTAAGGTTAGTACTTAGTGCTTGGTATCCAGATGTGCAATATCTTGAGACCTATATTCTGGTTGCTATTTGCAGTTTATAGCATGTTTCTGCACATATATAAGGATAGAACAGCAGAGTTATTCAGGGTTACAGGAAGTGAGGGGATGGAGTAAGGTTAGGACTTAGTGCTTGGTAACCAGAAGTGCAATATCTTGAGACCTATATTCTGGTTGCTAATTGCAGTTTATAGCATGTTTCTGCACATATATAAGGATAGAACAGCAGAGTTATTCAGGGTTACAGGATGTGAGGGGATGGAGTAAGGTTAGTACTTAGTGTTTGGTAACCAGAAGTGCAATATCTTGAGACCTATATTCTGGTTGCTATGTGCAGTATATAGCATGTTTCTGCACATATATAAGGATAGAACAGCAGAGTTATTCAGGGTTACAGGATGTGAGGGGATGGAGTAAGGTTAGGACTTAGTGCTTGGTAACCAGAAGTGCAATATCTTGAGACCTATATTCTGGTTGCTATGTGCAGTTTATAGCATGTTTCTGCACATATATAAGGATAGAACAACAGAGTTATTCAGGGTTACAGGATGTGAGGGGATGGAGCAAGGTTAGGACTTAGTGTTTGGTAACCAGAAGTGCAATATCTTGAGACCTATATTCTGGTTGCTATTTGCAGTTTATAGCATGTTTCTGCACATATATAAGGATAGAACAGCAGAGTTATTCAGGGTTACAGGATGTGAGGGGATGGAGTAAGGTTAGTACTTAGTGCTTGGTATCCAGATGTGCAATATCTTGAGACCTATATTCTGGTTGCTATTTGCAGTTTATAGCATGTTTCTGCACATATATAAGGATAGAACAGCAGAGTTATTCAGGGTTACAGGAAGTGAGGGGATGGAGTAAGGTTAGGACTTAGTGCTTGGTAACCAGAAGTGCAATATCTTGAGACCTATATTCTGGTTGCTAATTGCAGTTTATAGCATGTTTCTGCACATATATAAGGATAGAACAGCAGAGTTATTCAGGGTTACAGGATGTGAGGGGATGGAGTAAGGTTAGTACTTAGTGCTTGGTATCCAGATGTGCAATATCTTGAGACCTATATTCTGGTTGCTATTTGCAGTTTATAGCATGTTTCTGCACATATATAAGGATAGAACAGCAAAGTTATTCAGGGTTACAGGATGTGAGGGGATGGAGTAAGGTTAGGACTTAGTGTTTGGTATCCAGAAGTGTAATATCTTGAGACCTATATTCTGGTTGCAATTTGCAGTTTATAGCATGTTTCTGCACATATATAAGGATAGAACAGCAGAGTTATTCAGGGTTACAGGATGTGAGGGGATGGAGTAAGGTTAGGACTTAGTGTTTGGTATCCAGAAGTGTAATATCTTGAGACCTATATTCTGGTTGCAATTTGCAGTTTATAGCATGTTTCTGCACATATATAAGGATAGAACAGCAGAGTTATTCAGGGTTACAGGATGTGAGGGGATGGAGTAAGGTTAGGACTTAGTGTTTGGTAACCAGAAGTGCAATATCTTGAGACCTATATTCTGGTTGCTATGTGCAGTTTATAGCATGTTTCTGCACATATATAAGGATAGAACAGCAGAGTTATTCAGGGTTACAGGATGTGAGGGGTGGAGTAAGGTTAGGACTTAGTGTTTGGTAACCAGATGTGCAGTATCTTGAGACCTATATTCTGGTTGCTATGTGCAGTTTATAGCATGTTTCTGCACATATATAAGGATAGAACAGCAGAGTTATTCAGGGTTACAGGATGTGAGGGGATGGAGTAAGGTTAGGACTTAGTGTTTGGTAACCAGAAGTGCAATATCTTGAGACCTATATTCTGGTTGCTATTTGCAGTTTATAGCATGTTTCTGCACATATATAAGGATAGAACAGCAGAGTTATTCAGGGATACAGGATGTGAGGGGATGGAGTAAGGTTAGGACTTAGTGTTTGGTAACCAGAAGTGCAATATCTTGAGACCTATATTCTGGTTGCTATGTGCAGTTTATAGCATGTTTCTGCACATATATAAGGATAGAACAGCAGAGTTATTCAGGGTTACAGGATGTGAGGGGATGGAGTAAGGTTAGGACTTAGTGCTTGGTATCCAGAAGTGCAATATCTTGAGACCTATATTCTGGTTGCTATTTGCAGTTTATAGCATGTTTCTGCACATATATAAGGATAGAACAGCAGAGTTATTCAGGGTTACAGGATGTGAGGGGATGGAGTAAGGTTAGGACTTAGTGCTTGGTATCCAGAAGTGCAATATTTTGAGACCTATATTCTGGTTGCTATTTGCAGTTTATAGCATGTTTCTGCACATATATAAGGATAGAACAGCAGAGTTATTCAGGGATACAGGATGTGAGGGGATGGAGTAAGGTTAGGACTTAGTGCTTGGTATCCAGAAGTGCAATATCTTGAGACCTATATTCTGGTTGCTATTTGCAGTTTATAGCATGTTTCTGCACATATATAAGGATAGAACAGCAGAGTTATTCAGGGTTACAGGATGTGAGGGGATGGAGTAAGGTTAGGACTTAGTGCTTGGTATCCAGAAGTGCAATATCTTGAGACCTATATTCTGGTTGCTATTTGCAGTTTATAGCATGTTTCTGCACATATATAAGGATAGAACAGCAGAGTTATTCAGGGTTACAGGATGTGAGGGGATGGAGTAAGGTTAGGACTTAGTGTTTGGTAACCAGAAGTGCAATATCTTGAGACCTATATTCTGGTTGCTATTTGCAGTTTATAGCATGTTTCTGCACATATATAAGGCTAGAACAGCAGAGTTATTCAGGGTTACAGGATGTGAGGGGATGGAGTAAGGTTAGGACTTAGTGTTTGGTATACAGAAGTGCAGTATCTTGAGACCTATATTCTGGTTGCTATTTGCAGTTTATAGCATGTTTCTGCACATATATAAGGATAGAACAGCAGAGTTATTCAGGGTTACAGGATGTGAGGGGATGGAGTAAGGTTAGGACTTAGTGCTTGGTAACCAGAAGTGCAATATCTTGAGACCTATACAGAGCCGGCCATAGCTATAGGCAAACTAGGCAATTGCCTAGGGCATTTGATATGCCCAGGGGCACCAGCAGCTTCTGCTGATTAAATTGATATGCGGCATGCCTATATTCTGTGTGTAGCCTTTCATATGCAGATACAGCCACAGTCGCACACAGAATATAGGCATGCTGCATATCATTTTAATCAGCAGAAGCTGCTTGTGCATCCTAGACACATAACAATGCAAATAAGATGCATTTTCATTAAAAAATTTGCCCGACTTTAGCACTGAGGCAATATTTATGAAGACACATCTGTATCCAAGCAGAGGCAGAGGTCACAGTGTTAGTGGCAGTGTGAGTGCTGTGTGCATGTAAGTGGGTTGGTTGTGCAGTAGTGTTCAGAATATGTGTAAGGAGCATTATGTGTGTCATGTAAAAATGCATTAATAATGTGCAACATATGTATAAGGGGCACTATGTGTGTCATTATGTGTTTAAGAGCATTAATAATGTGTGGCATACTGTATGTGTAACAGGGTACTAGTGTATGTGTCATTATGTGTATAGGGGCACTAACAATGTGCAGCAAATGTGCATGGGGCACTATGTCTGTCATTATGTGTATTATGGCATTAATAATGTGCGGCATATGTGTAAGGGCCATAATGTGTAAAAGGGCATTAATAAAGGTCGTCATAATGTGTAAGCACATTATGTTTAGAAGGACATTAATAATGTGTCTCATATGTGTTAGGGGCATTACTGTGTGGAATTATGTGTTTAAGGTGCTCTTCTATGTGGTGTTGCGTATAGAAAGGGCACTACTGTGTCGTCTAATCTGAATAAAGAGCAATAGGGTGTAGTGTAATGTGAATAAGGAGCAATTCAGTGTGATGTAATGTGAATAAGGGGCTCTACTGTGAGGAGTAACGTTTATAAGGTAAAGTGATACTACTGTGGGATGTAATATGAATTATGGAAACTATCGCATGATCAAATGTGAATAAAGTGCAGTACTGTGTGGCGTATTTGGAATTGGGGTTACTATTGTGTGGCCATGCCCCTTGCCAGCAAAAACACACCCCTTTTTGGGCTGTGCGCCAAATGTGCGAACTGTTCCTATTTAAAATATAAGGGGTACAAACACCAAAACAAGGACTGCTATGGGTGAGGGGTGATGGTTCCGGGAAAGAAGTGCAAGGTCAGAGGCAGAACCAGCAGTGGTGCTAGGGGGCACTAGCCAAAATCTTGCCTAGGGCATCATATTGGTTAGGGCCGGCTCTGGACCTATATTCTGGTTTCTATTTGCAGTTTATAGCATGTTTCTGCACATATATAAGGATAGAACAGCAGAGTTATTCAGGGTTACAGGATGTGAGGGGATGGAGTAAGGTTAGGACTTAGTGTTTGGTAACCAGAAGTGCAATATCTTGAGACCTATATTCTGGTTGCTATTTGCAGTGTATAGCATGTTTCTGCACATATATAAGGATAGAACAGCAGAGTTATTCAGGGTTACAGGATGTGAGGGGATGGAGCAAGGTTAGGACTTAGTGTTTGGTAACCAGAAGTGCAATATCTTGAGACCTATATTCTGGTTGCTATGTGCAGTTTATAGCATGTTTCTGCACATATATAAGGATAGAACAGCAGAGTTATTCAGGGTTACAGGATGTGAGGGGATGGAGTAAGGTTAGGACTTAGTGCTTGGTATCCAGAAGTGCAATATCTTGAGACCTATATTCTGGTTGCTATGTGCAGTATATAGCATGTTTCTGCACATATATAAGGATAGAACAGCAGAGTTATTCAGGGATACAGGATGTGAGGGGATGGAGTAAGGTTAGGACTTAGCGTTTGGTAACCAGAAGTGCAATATCATGAGATCTACATTCCGGTTGCTATTTGCAGTTTATAGCATGTTTCTGCACATATATAAGGATAGAACAGCAGAGTTATTCAGGGTTACAGGATGTGAGGGGATGGAGTAAGGTTAGGTCTTAGTGTTTGGTATCCAGATGTGCAATATCTTGAGACCTATATTCTGGTTGCTATTTGCAGTTTATAGCATGTTTCTGCACATATATAAGGATAGAACAGCAGAGTTATTCAGGGTTACAGGATGTGAGGGGATGGAGTAAGGTTAGGACTTAGTGCTTGGTAACCAGAAGTGCAATATCTTGAGACCTATATTCTGGTTGCTATGTGCAGTTTATAGCATGTTTCAGCACATATATAAGGATAGAACAGCAGAGTTATTCAGGGTTACAGGATGTGAGGGGATGGAGTAAGGTTAGGACTTAGTGTTTGGTAACCAGAAGTGCAATATCTTGAGACCTATATTCTGGTTGCTATTTGCAGTTTATAGCATGTTTCTGCACATATATAAGGATAGAACAGCAGAGTTATTCAGGGTTACAGGATGTGAGGGGATGGAGTAAGGTTAGGACTTAGTGTTTGGTAACCAGAAGTGCAATATCTTGAGATCTATATTCTGGTTGCTATGTGCAGTTTATAGCATGTTTCTGCACATATATAAGGATAGAACAGTGAAAGGATATCAGCCTCTTCTTGTACCCCTCGATTTGATGGCCACTGACGTCAGTGAGAGCAATCCTTAAAATTACAGATAATACACGACACCATGTAATTAAGAATCACTCTGCGTTTATTGTTCATAACAATGGTATATAAGGCATCATTGTCTAGGGAGGGATTGGAATGTCCAGGGAGGGGTAGGCAAAAGTAAATACTTTATTGGTTTAACTTTACTGCATAGGAGGGATAAAACAGGCTACATGGGGGGGGGGATGTAGGATACAGCCTAGTACTTCATCTAGGGGTGGTGATTTCACACAGTTCCCAACAAACTATGGGTGGAGCTATATTCATTTTATGCAATGCAAGCTAAATCCAAGGCAAAAGAAAAAGAAACAATATTTACACAATGCACACTGACAGAGGAGATTTAACCCTTCAATCCCCTCTTAGAATCATGATTGTTATATGACATGATTCTTAAGTGAGGCTCCTTTCTTGTTCCTCCAGTTCTTGAGATATTGGGCATAATCGTCGGGTCCCTTACTATCAGAGGAGGTGACAGGACTGGTGGTTATATCATAGTACATCAGGGCCTTATCAATGCCTTTGGAGGTAAGTTTCTTTCCACAGGGAATTACACAATAAACTATAATGCCTAAAAGAATTAAAGTTACAAGTATGAATATGCTTATTTGCACAAGAGCCTGTTTCCAATTTTCAAACCACCCAAAATATTGGCTCCATGGGTTATCAATACCTGAATTTTTCTTAAGTTCTATGGATAAGGTTTCTAACTTGTTTATGGCTAAAGTAACCTTACCGTTGGGACCAGTGTTGTCAGGAATATATGTACAACAGCCTTCCACCTTACTAATGTAAACACATGTACCGCCTTTTTCTGCTAGAATCATGTCAAGGGCCATTCTATTTTGGAAGGTCATTTGGGAAGTGGCTTCTAGCTGTTCAGCTATACCTTTAAGAGCATCTTTGGTATCATTAACAAATCTTTGTTGATTATAATATATATAATTAATCCAGGCTACGTTTTTATTTACAGTTACTATAGGGAACAATGATTCAAAACCCGCAGCCACCTCATCTCTAGCTTTGAACTCATTTGGAACACCTCTTGGGACCCCTATAGCATCAATGTATACGTGGGGGTCAAAGCTACCTCCTGGGAGTGCTCTTTTCTTTCGATTAGCAGGAGTATTAGAGGGAGGAGTGGGGTCATCGGTGATCATTAGGAGTGGCATTATGACTTTGGCCAGGGCACACTCACCATACCATGGTGTGTCTAATTTACTTCTAAGTTTCATATCCCCACATATGTAATAAATGTCGCCTAATGATCTAGTTTGGTTGACTAAAACAGTTGTTCTTTTATTTGCACAATACCCTGGTGGGAAGGTTTTTAAATTTCTCCCTGTGGTGGTGTTAGATGTATAACAGGTATAGTTTCCAGGATATATGGTTATGGTGCTTCCTGGGTTGGGATTTTTTGACAATATGGGATATTCCCTTTTCCACATTTCGCACTGACTGTCATTTGTTTTGGTGTCATTAAAAAGGCTGAAAAAACAATTTTCCTGTTCTAGGGGTATATTAAGGGGCACTGTACCTAGGTGGGGCCTAGATTTGCCACAGACATAACAGTTACTTTTATTATGTTTGCTAGCACTATACTTCATCCATTCTAACCAGAAATTGATGTCAGAGAAACCAGTTTCAATAGCTAGGGTGTCTTTAAAGGTGGGATTGTTAACGGCCATCATATCCTTGAAGGTGGTTATATGAGGTTTCAAGAGGTTGGGGCGTGGTTTAGGGGGCTTGAGCTGGGCATACTTTTCATTGTTAAACATATCCTGTAACAAGAATGGTGTAAGGGATGGGTTTAAAAAAAAGGATTCACCTAGGACATAGGTGCCTGCATCAGTAGACTGGGGATGTTTTATGCTTAATATGAATTTACTATCACATCTGTTTTGTCTATGGAGGGTAAGACGGGTAAGCAGGGACTCACCATATTTGTCTTTTCTTGAGAGAGCCTCTTTGGGCTGGTATCCATAACTATGGCCAGAATTCCATCCCACTGATCCCCAATACGCACATTTATTTCCCCAATATTTACTAGTAACACAAATATAGGCTTCAGTGGGGGTATTACGTGTACCATACTGATCACACTGCCAGGCATAATGTTTGTTAAGACAGGGAGCAATGGTACAGAAATCTATTTTATAGGCGGCAACCTCAGTATTGGAGGAGTTATACCAAAATGTGTAGGTGCCGGATTTTTGTGTAATGTCTACTTCAGCTGTAGCTTGGCAAGTGAGGACCATTAGGATTATCAACATAGTCCCCAGGATAGAGGTAGGGGACAGGTTCCTCATCCTCCTCTGTTCTTCTGTCTTCGCTAGGTGGGAGGTCAGGGCTGTCTGCCCCCGTTTGTACCTCGCTGGAATCACTTGCTTCCCTCTCTAGGTCTGGTCTAGGAACCTTTTTCACTCGGGATGCATGGATCCAGGTGGGGCTTTCCTCTGTCAGGACTGCTGTTCTGGTTACTGCTACGACCTCTGTCTCTGGACCGTAGGTAAAGTCTCCTGGGCTCTTGTTCCTGGGGAGCACCTTCACCACGACTCTGTCTCCGACTTTAAAGGGGTGTGTAGGTTCCTGTGGATTCAAAGGGTTTTTACAAACAACCTCATGTTCAATTTCATTCAGTTTTATTATCAGGGACCTGACATACTCTTCTCTGATAAGTTCTAGATCTCCCTCCTGTATTACTAATGGTTTCTTAGCCCAAGGTGTAGGGAAGGGCCTACCCATTAATATTTCAAAGGGGGAGTAACCCAAAGTCTTTTGTGGTGTCATTCTGATCTCTGCTAGGATAATAGGAAGGACCTTCTTCCATTTATGGAAGGTACCCCCTGTGGCCTTCCTAAGCTTGTCTTTGAGGGTCCTATTCATGCGTTCTACGACCCCTGAACTCTGCGGGTGATACGGGATGTGGAACTTCCATTCCACCTGCAGGGCCTTTACCAAGGCCTGTGTAATTTTTGCTGTAAAGGCGGAGCCTTTATCACTATTGATTTGCAATGGGCACCCCCATCTGGGGATGATTTCCTGAGTTAGGATCCTAGCAACTGTCTTTGCATCCTCAGATTTAGTGGGGAATACCTCTGGCCATCGAGAGAACATGTCTACAATGACCAGGGCATACTCCTGTTTACCAGTACCTGGGATATGGGTGAAGTCAATTTGCAGGTGTGTAAAGGGTGTGGTGGGGTATTCAAGATGCTGATGTTTTGCCTTGTCAGGGTTGTTGGGGTTGTTTCGCAGGCAAGTGATGCATCTACTGACATACTGATCTACTAATGACTTGGCATCCGTGACATAGAAATCATTACGTAAAAGTAAGGTAGTTGTTGCCTTACTGTGGTGTCCTATGCCATGGTAGTGAGCAATAAACAAGGGTGCACTGGACTGGGGTATACAAGGTTTCCCCTCTTTGCAGATTAATCCTGTTTTAGGATTCTTCTGCAAAACTGGGTAAGTCCAGTCAGCTAGGTCGGCAGTGGAGGCTGAGGCCTGTAACTGGGTGATCAGGTAATGGTTGTCGAGAGCTGGGGGGGTCATGATGGTCATGTGGGCCTGAGTGATGGGCTGTGAGGCTGCATGTTTGGCAGCAGAGTCAGCAAGGGCATTTCCAAGGGAGACTGCATCCTTCCCCCCGGTGTGTGCCCTGCAATGGAGGATTGCAATGTCAGAGGGTAAGGTTATGGCATGCAGAAGGTCAGAGATGAGTTGGGCATGTGATATGCCTTTTCCATCAGCTCCAAGGAAACCACGGCGTTGCCAAATGACCCCATGGTCATGCACGACGCCGTACCCGTATTTGGAGTCAGTGTAGATGGTGACTGGTTTATTCCGGTAAAGGTGACAAGCCCTTGTGAGAGCAATGAGCTCTGCAGCCTGTGCTGACTGGTAAGGAATGGGCTGTGCTTCCAGAATAATGTCAGGGAGAGTGACAATAGCATAACCCGCTTGGTACGTGGTGTCATTGGGTCTGCTACAGGAACCATCTACAAAAATGACATCCGCGTCGGGGACAGGGACAGGGGACATGTCCAGTCTGGGGGATGTTTCTGACTCAATGGAGGCTGAGCAGTCATGGGGTTCAGGAGGGTGGTCTTCAGGACCTTTGAGCCCCAGTAGAGCGTTGAGAACGGGTGCAGGACCTGAAGAGTTGGTGGCATACTTAATGGTGAGTGAGGGGTTGTTTAAAAGGAGGACCTCATATCCACTAAGGCGCTGAGCTGACATGTGTTGTGTGTGTAACCCTTTTAAAATGGTTAGAACATCATGAGTGGTGTGAAGTATTGTTGTGTGGCCTAGGGTGAGTGTGGTGGCCATTTCAGTTACCATTGCACAGGCTGCAAGTGCCCTGAGGCAAGCAGGCATACCTTGCACAGTGACAGGCATTACTTTGGAAAAAAATGCCACTGGGCGCAACTTTCCTCCATGAAACTGTGTGAGCACCCCCGCCATGGTTTTACAATTGTCCCTTGCAAACAAATGAAAAGGTAGTACATAGTTGGGGAGGCCAAGTGCCGGACTTTTCATTAACATACACTTTAAGCTTTCATATGCAGTTAACATTTCTTGTGACCATTGTACAATATTAGGTTTGTCTTTCAGTGTGGCTTGTCTCAAAATGTTATCATAATAGGAACAATCAGATATCCACTGTCTGCAGTAATTTACCATACCCAGAAAAGACAGCAGTTCTCTCTGGGTAGTTGGGGTGACCAGGCCCAATACAGACTGAATGCGCTGTGGACTGACTTTCCTTTCCCCCTGAGTGAGCACAAAACCTAAGTAATCCACATGCTTCTTACACCATTGCATTTTTGTTTTGGACACCTTGTGTCCACATTCACAGAGCCAGTTTAACAGTGATATACCATCCTCCCGGCAGGCCTCCTCAGTTTGACTACAGAGCAGCAGATCATCTGCATACTGTAGCAGGACTGAACCATGGTGAGGGTGCCAGGGCCCCAATGTGGCCTGGAGTACAATGCTATAGACAACGGGTGCGTCAATATAGCCCTGGGGTAAACGACACCAGGTGAGTTGCTTGCCCTCAAAAGAAAATGCAAAAAGTAACTGTGTCTGTGCATCCACTGGAATGCTAAAAAATGCATTTTTTAAATCAATCACAGAAAAAATTGCAGCATCTGCAGGGATAGCTGAAATGAGTGAGTTAATGTCAGGTACAATGGGTGCTATGGGCACAATGAGTTGGTTAATTGCCCTGAGGTCTTGTACAAACCTTACACTACCATCTGACTTAGCAACAGGGTTGACTGGTGTGCAGTAAGGTGAGATTATGTGTCTGAGAATGCCTTGTTGGAGAAACTGTTGTATCATTGGTCTAAGACCTTCAACCTTCTCTTGTGACAAGGGGTATTGCTTTTGATAGACAGGTTGTGTGTCAGGTTTCAGGGTTGCTCTATATGGTGTGCAAGGAATGAGGCCAGTGTCATAGGGACCCTCCGACCATAGAGCAGGGTTCACTTTGTCAAAATCAGGTGTAATGTCTGTTGCCTCCCACACCGGTAGGTGTGGGGACTCGACCTCCAGGCCACTGCTAGTGGGTGAAGGGAGAATGGAGATTTCGAGTTTGCTAAGAAGATCCCTTCCCAGAAGATTAATTGGACATTCAGGTATTACAGTGAAATTGTGTTTACCCATATACGTGCCTCCCGTGGTTCTGACACTAAGGGCATCTGTCAGGTAAGCATCTGTGGGTATCCCATTGATTCCCATTGAAGGAGCAGTCTTTTCCAAATGACCATCGTACAGGTCGACACACAAAACACTAGTAGTTGCCCCGCTATCTACCAGGAAAGGGATTGCTCTCTTTCCTATAATCAAGGTTAGTAGCGGTGGGTCCTTCCAGTGTCTGGTGAGTTGGGCAAAGGCTGGGATACCCTCCTCCGGGCCCCGTCAGTGGGAGGGATCCTGCCAGTCAACCCGGAATCGGACATGATCCTGAAAGGGGTTGTTGTGTGACTGTCGGGGATGATCCCGGGAGGGAGCCGGAGCTTGGGGCTGTCGGTGGTTTTGTGGGGGACAAGGGCAATCCCTTGCCCAGTGATCGTCCCTTCCACAGTTGAAGCAGGAGGTTTGTTTCCTGCTGGCAGAGTCAGGGGGGTGGGGTGGCCTGGCTTGTGGGTTTTGATATCGGGCTGGATTGCGGGGTGGGCCAGTAAAGTGCTGCTGGCGTCTATCTCCCCGGTTTCTGTGATTTTGGTAATTATGAGTTGGGGCATTCTGCAAGGGTTTTTTAACATCAAAGCATCCTGCAGCTTCCTTTTCATATAAGTGCTTTTCAAATTCCTTAATATTATCAGAGGTCCAGGAAGAAACACCTTGCTTAACAGGGACCATAACAGATGGCAACAAGTTATTTACAAAGGTAGAAATTAGTAAATGGTCTGTATCTACAAGAGTAAGACCTGCATCTTCAGACCAACACTTTTTAAACCTCTTCCAAAACTCAGTGACAGTTTCAGTGGGCTTTTGTTTACATGCTACGGCAATAGGAAGAGAAGCTCGGGTTTTAAAAATCTCTTTCATATGGGTCTCAATTTCCTTCCACATCTCCGTTACACCGTCCCCAGTATTGAGAGGGTAGCGAACGGCATCGTTAAGGGTGGTAGGAGTGTTTATGGTGGGAATCTTTTTCCAATCCCACCCGTTGTAATGGTCTATAACCCCATCTATGATCAGCTTCATATCTTCTTGAGTATAGCTGCGTCCTGTGCAAGCCTTTTTCAAGTAAGCTATGCAGCCGTCAGGTGCAACAGTGGGTTTGGGACAGTTCTTAACAATTCTGTCTAAATCCTCTATTTCAATGGGTTTCTTTAACAACTGATCCCCTACTGTCATGAAGGGCAGGTGCTGGGTGGCGACACTGCTGGCATCAGCACTGTTTTCAAGGAAACCAGTGCCGGATCGCGTTATGGAGGGGGTAAGAGGGTGGTGAATGATAACAGTTGAGTCAGCGTTACGGCGGGAGGTGATTTGTTTGTTAGGAGTAGGGGCACTAGGGGCGGGGGTGGTTACGTCTATGTGGAGGGTACTGTCAGGGGGGGCTATTCCTCCTGAGCCTCCTTCTCCTTCCCCTTCCCCTCCTCCCCCTCCCCTTTGCATCGGCATTCGTGACAAAGCAACTGAGCTTCCTTCTCCTTCCCCTTCCCCTCCTCCCCCTCCCCTTTGCATCGGAATTCGTGACAAAGCAACTGCAGCTAACAGATCTGTGTCTTTTAAGGAGGGGTATAGGGGATTGTAAGGCGGGGGAGAAGAATTTTTCAGAAACTTGTTGCTTCTAAATTCCTCAGCTTTATGCAGTCTGGAAGTTACAGATTTTATTCTACGCTGTTTCTGCTTGATATTCTTGTCATACCAATGAGGTGCTATCGTGAGCCATTGCTCTCCTCCAGCACGCATATATGTCATGTCCCATTGTGGGTCATGATCGTACCATGGCCAGGCTTCCTTGTCTTCCAGACAAAGACCTTTGACCATGTCCATATAAAAGGGATAATTAATACCGTCACGGGGGAATGGACTGGGGCTGCCAACTTTCTCTGTCCATCCTGCTAAGTTATCCACCCAAGGGTTAACTAAATAATAATCTGTGGTGGAGTTACGGGCAACATATTCCTTACATGTTTCTCCTGGTAAAGGTGGAGGATAAATGACTGTCTTACTCTGACCCCCTCCCATAGTAAAGAATACAATCTACACCAGCTTTCTACGCAATTTCTACAACAACTTATAACAACTGTCTATGCAATATCACAACAAAAATGCAGTTTAAAAAAAAACCTTCTATACAACTTCACAACAAAAAGACTTTCTATGCAATTTACAAAAACTTTCTATGCATGCATTAGTTAACACCAGTTAATTAGTCATTGACAATATCACAATATTATCTGTATAATGAGAACATGAAATCTTTTGACGGGTACGCTTACCTTCGTACAAGATGTCAGAAAAAATACAGCGTTTTAAACAGGAAGCAAGAAAAGTGTTTTGAGTAAAGATATCTGGCAGACGAAAACTTACCAGCCGTCTGGACCAAACATAAGAACTTATCACACTACAAGCATACAAGAATATAGGCGATCAAATCGGGGTATTTTCTACGTTACGTATAGACCCCAGGTCTATTTTTTTAAGTATCCCAGATACTAACGTCTTTGGAGAATTGCGCTTTTCTCAGACGTATCTTTAAGTCCCAGACATTAAAGATTATATGGTATCCCTGATACCTGTTTTATGGCTTTACATAAAACTACGTAATATTAAGTCCCGGACTTAAATATTACCTTGTCACGTGTTCCCGGAACACGGAGCGAGTTCAAATTCAGTGTTTGAACGCAATCCCTTACGGAAAAGACAGACAATGAATTCTCTATCTTACCGATTCGGGGGCGATCAACTGAATCCAGGACTGAGCCCCCACTTGAAAGGATATCAGCCTCTTCTTGTACCCCTCGATTTGATGGCCACTGACGTCAGTGAGAGCAATCCTTAAAATTACAGATAATACACGACACCATGTAATTAAGAATCACTCTGCGTTTATTGTTCATAACAATGGTATATAAGGCATCATTGTCTAGGGAGGGATTGGAATGTCCAGGGAGGGGTAGGCAAAAGTAAATACTTTATTGGTTTAACTTTACTGCATAGGAGGGATAAAACAGGCTACATGGGGGGGGGGATGTAGGATACAGCCTAGTACTTCATCTAGGGGTGGTGATTTCACACAGTTCCCAACAAACTATGGGTGGAGCTATATTCATTTTATGCAATGCAAGCTAAATCCAAGGCAAAAGAAAAAGAAACAATATTTACACAATGCACACTGACAGAGGAGATTTAACCCTTCAAACAGCAGAGTTATTCAGGGTTACAGGATGTGAGGGGATGGAGTAAGGTTAGGACTTAGTGTTTGGTAACCAGAAGTGCAATATCTTGAGACCTATATTCTGGTTGCTATGTGCAGTTTATAGCATGTTTCTGCACATATATAAGGATAGAACAGCAGAGTTATTCAGGGTTACAGGATGTGAGGGGATGGAGTAAGGTTAGGACTTAGTGTTTGGTAACCAGAAGTGCAATATCTTGAGACATATATTCTGGTTGCTATGTGCAGTTTATAGCATGTTTCTGCACATATATAAGGATAGAACAGCAGAGTTATTCAGGGTTACAGGATGTGAGGGGATGGAGTAAGGTTAGGACTTAGTGCTTGGTAACCAGAAGTGCAATATCTTGAGACCTATATTCTGGTTGCTATGTGCAGTTTATAGCATGTTTCTGCACATATATAAGGATAGAACAACAGAGTTATTCAGGGTTACAGGATGTGAGGGGATGGAGCAAGGTTAGGACTTAGTGTTTGGTATCTAGAAGTGCAATATCTTGAGACCTATATTCTGGTTGCTATGTGCAGTTTATAGCATGTTTCTGCACATATATAAGGATAGAACAACAGAGTTATTCAGGGTTACAGGATGTGAGGGGATGGAGCAAGGTTAGGACTTAGTGTTTGGTAACCAGAAGTGCAATATCTTGAGACCTATATTCTGGTTGCTATTTGCCGTTTATAGCATGTTTCTGCACATATATAAGGATAGAACAGCAGAGTTATTCAGGGTTACAGGATGTGAGGGGATGGAGTAAGGTTAGTACTTAGTGCTTGGTATCCAGATGTGCAATATCTTGAGACCTATATTCTGGTTGCTATTTGCAGTTTATAGCATGTTTCTGCACATATATAAGGATAGAACAGCAGAGTTATTCAGGGTTACAGGAAGTGAGGGGATGGAGTAAGGTTAGGACTTAGTGCTTGGTAACCAGAAGTGCAATATCTTGAGACCTATATTCTGGTTGCTAATTGCAGTTTATAGCATGTTTCTGCACATATATAAGGATAGAACAGCAGAGTTATTCAGGGTTACAGGATGTGAGGGGATGGAGTAAGGTTAGTACTTAGTGTTTGGTAACCAGAAGTGCAATATCTTGAGACCTATATTCTGGTTGCTATGTGCAGTATATAGCATGTTTCTGCACATATATAAGGATAGAACAGCAGAGTTATTCAGGGTTACAGGATGTGAGGGGATGGAGTAAGGTTAGGACTTAGTGCTTGGTAACCAGAAGTGCAATATCTTGAGACCTATATTCTGGTTGCTATGTGCAGTTTATAGCATGTTTCTGCACATATATAAGGATAGAACAACAGAGTTATTCAGGGTTACAGGATGTGAGGGGATGGAGCAAGGTTAGGACTTAGTGTTTGGTAACCAGAAGTGCAATATCTTGAGACCTATATTCTGGTTGCTATTTGCAGTTTATAGCATGTTTCTGCACATATATAAGGATAGAACAGCAGAGTTATTCAGGGTTACAGGATGTGAGGGGATGGAGTAAGGTTAGTACTTAGTGCTTGGTATCCAGATGTGCAATATCTTGAGACCTATATTCTGGTTGCTATTTGCAGTTTATAGCATGTTTCTGCACATATATAAGGATAGAACAGCAGAGTTATTCAGGGTTACAGGAAGTGAGGGGATGGAGTAAGGTTAGGACTTAGTGCTTGGTAACCAGAAGTGCAATATCTTGAGACCTATATTCTGGTTGCTAATTGCAGTTTATAGCATGTTTCTGCACATATATAAGGATAGAACAGCAGAGTTATTCAGGGTTACAGGATGTGAGGGGATGGAGTAAGGTTAGTACTTAGTGCTTGGTATCCAGATGTGCAATATCTTGAGACCTATATTCTGGTTGCTATTTGCAGTTTATAGCATGTTTCTGCACATATATAAGGATAGAACAGCAAAGTTATTCAGGGTTACAGGATGTGAGGGGATGGAGTAAGGTTAGGACTTAGTGTTTGGTATCCAGAAGTGTAATATCTTGAGACCTATATTCTGGTTGCAATTTGCAGTTTATAGCATGTTTCTGCACATATATAAGGATAGAACAGCAGAGTTATTCAGGGTTACAGGATGTGAGGGGATGGAGTAAGGTTAGGACTTAGTGTTTGGTATCCAGAAGTGTAATATCTTGAGACCTATATTCTGGTTGCAATTTGCAGTTTATAGCATGTTTCTGCACATATATAAGGATAGAACAGCAGAGTTATTCAGGGTTACAGGATGTGAGGGGATGGAGTAAGGTTAGGACTTAGTGTTTGGTAACCAGAAGTGCAATATCTTGAGACCTATATTCTGGTTGCTATGTGCAGTTTATAGCATGTTTCTGCACATATATAAGGATAGAACAGCAGAGTTATTCAGGGTTACAGGATGTGAGGGGTGGAGTAAGGTTAGGACTTAGTGTTTGGTAACCAGATGTGCAGTATCTTGAGACCTATATTCTGGTTGCTATGTGCAGTTTATAGCATGTTTCTGCACATATATAAGGATAGAACAGCAGAGTTATTCAGGGTTACAGGATGTGAGGGGATGGAGTAAGGTTAGGACTTAGTGTTTGGTAACCAGAAGTGCAATATCTTGAGACCTATATTCTGGTTGCTATTTGCAGTTTATAGCATGTTTCTGCACATATATAAGGATAGAACAGCAGAGTTATTCAGGGATACAGGATGTGAGGGGATGGAGTAAGGTTAGGACTTAGTGTTTGGTAACCAGAAGTGCAATATCTTGAGACCTATATTCTGGTTGCTATGTGCAGTTTATAGCATGTTTCTGCACATATATAAGGATAGAACAGCAGAGTTATTCAGGGTTACAGGATGTGAGGGGATGGAGTAAGGTTAGGACTTAGTGCTTGGTATCCAGAAGTGCAATATCTTGAGACCTATATTCTGGTTGCTATTTGCAGTTTATAGCATGTTTCTGCACATATATAAGGATAGAACAGCAGAGTTATTCAGGGTTACAGGATGTGAGGGGATGGAGTAAGGTTAGGACTTAGTGCTTGGTATCCAGAAGTGCAATATCTTGAGACCTATATTCTGGTTGCTATGTGCAGTTTATAGCATGTTTCTGCACATATATAAGGATAGAACAGCAGAGTTATTCAGGGTTACAGGATGTGAGGGGATGGAGTAAGGTTAGGAATAAGTATTTGGTAACCAGAAGTGCAATATCTTGAGACCTATATTCTGGTTGCTATGTGCAGTATATAGCATGTTTCTGCACATATATAAGGATAGAACAGCAGAGTTATTCAGGGTTACAGGATGTGAGGGGATGGAGTAAGGTTAGGACTTAGTGTTTGGTATCCAGAAGTGCAATATCTTGAGACCTATATTCTGGTTGCTATTTGCAGTATATAGCATGGTTCTGTACATATATAAGGATAGAACAGCAGAGTTATTCAGGGTTACAGGATGTGAGGGGATGGAGTAAGGTTAGGACTTAGTGTTTGGTAACCAGAAGTGCAATATCTTGAGACCTATATTCTGGTTGCTATGTGCAGTTTATAGCATGTTTCTGCACATATATAAGGATAGAACAGCAGAGTTATTCAGGGTTACAGGATGTGGGGATGGAGTAAGGTTAGGACTTAGTGTTTGGTAACCAGAAGTGCAGTATCTTGAGACCTATATTCTGGTTGCTATGTGCAGTTTATCGCATGTTTCTGCACATATATAAGGATAGAACAGCAGAGTTATTCAGGGTTACAGGATGTGAGGGGATGGAGTAAGGTTAGGACTTAGTGTTTGGTAACCAGAAGTGCAATATCTTGAGACCTATATTCTGGTTGCTATGTGCAGTTTATAGCATGTTTCTGCACATATATAAGGATAGAACAGCAGAGTTATTCAGGGTTACAGGATGTGAGGGGATGGAGTAAGGTTAGGACTTAGTGTTTGGTAACCAGAAGTGCAATATCTTGAGACCTATATTCTGGTTGCTATTTGCAGTTTATAGCATGTTTCTGCACATATATAAGGATAGAACAGCAGAGTTATTCAGGGTTACAGGATGTGAGGGGATGGAGTAAGGTTAGGACTT